>NW_022900944.1:35413480-35458884 GCF_012274545.1 Fukomys damarensis
AAAAAAAAAAAAAAAAAAAAAAAAAAAAAAAAAGATTTATGTGAAAGGTAGCAAGTAAATAGTTTACTTTTATGAAGGAGAATCTTTCCAGATCCTTAATTCCAAGTCCTCAACTTTGATTTCTTTCTCCCTTTCTTCTCTTCTCTTCTCTTCTCTTCTCTTCTCTTCTCTTCTCTTCTCTTCTTCTTCTCTCTCTCTCCCCCTGATTTCTTTCTTTCTTTTGGTTTGTTTTTCATTTTTTGTTTTTGCTTTTGTGTTTTTGAGGTAGGGTCTTGCTTTATAATTTAGGCTAGGCTTGAACTCACTATGTAGCCCAGGCTGGCCTTGAACTTGTAGAGATCCTCCTGCCTCAGCCTTTGGAGTGCTAGAATTACAGGTGTGAACTACCAGACCCAGCTCCAATTTCTGTTTTGTTTTTTTTTTCTTTTTTTTAAATGTTGCACAGGCTGATCCCAAACTCCTGAGCTTAAGTGATCCCTTGCCTCCGCCTCTTGAGTAGCTAGTACTTACAGGCATGTTCTGTGGCATGTGGCTTTGATGTTTATTTTCAAGGTAATAAATAATTATTGAACAAAAATGAAAAGTCAACCTTTAGAAAATTACAGGAAAAAGAAAAAGTAAAAGAAAACATTGAAGTTTCTAAGCATGGTGATTAAGATAATACTACTGTTAAGAGAAATAAAATGTTAGAGCAGAGACATGTTTGCAGAATGAATTAGTGGAAATAGTTTAGAACATTGTAATTTGAAAGACCCACACACAACAAAAATCAAGGTGAAGGAGTCCAGCTATCAGGAATGAATGAATGAATGGACCAACTGGGCTTGATGGCACATACCTGTAAACTCATCACCGGGGAGGTTGAGTAAGGAAAATTGCCTGTTTGAGGCCAGGCTGGGATACATAGCAAGTTCAAGACCAGTTTGGACTGCAGAATGAGACTCTGCCCCTTGACCCATAAAAACAGAATGATTAAACTTAAACTGGTGAGAGGTATTCCCACACATTTAAGTCATGAGTTTGATAGTCATTTGGAAAGAAGAGAAAGAAGCCAAAGAGAAGGGTGTTTTAAGCAGTAGAAGGACCAAAATAATAAGAATACCACATAACTGAAATAATCACACCTCTACTTTATGGCTATTTGAATGTCGTATAATTCTGGTATTGTTGAAACTTTAGCATTTCATCAGTGAACATGTCCACAGAAGCATTTATTGTAGTGTTAGATAGAATAGAAGCAATCTGAGATATCAAAAAGTAGACTTACTTACTGGCAGCATTGACAGTGGTTAAGAACAGATTGGACTTAACAGTCAAAAAGGATCAAATTCTGGCTCTACTATTAATAGTTCAGTTCCTTGGCTACCTACTTGTGTAGTACTTCAGTTTTCAACTTTGAAGGGTTCTTTTGTGTATTAAAAAAGTTAATATTTGTGAAATTCTTCCAAATTGCGTAGCACACATTAAATGTCATATGAGTACATGTGAAATAAAATGAATTATATATTTCATAGCAAATCTTGCTGTCCCTGCCCTCCCTTCACCCATTTTTTTCTCATATTTTTTTCTTTTCCCTTATTAGCTTTTCCCTACCCTTCCCACTTTCCCTACACATTTAGCCCCTTTCTTCCTATTTCACATTGTCAATTATGTCGTGAGGATCTTATGTACTATTATAGTTTACCAGAGAAACTATTCGGTATTTACACGTGTGACTTATTTATTTGGGACAAGGGGAAAAAATGAGAACCAAGACCTGTCATGTAAAGGTACAAGATCCCAATAATGAATGTAACAGTACTGTATACCTAAAATGTACCAATAAACTCAATGAGGAAAAAAAGATCTTGCTGTCCATGAGCAATGATTGTGAAAAGACTAAGGGCATTGTTATGGCTTATATCTAGATGTCCCCCTAAAGCTTCATGCACTCAAAAGTGGGGATTTTCTGAGCTGGCTACATCTAGGGCATGTGATACTGGGATTAAAGATATGTGGTACTAATTTTGTCCACTGATTGGAATTAGCATAGTTCTAGTTGTGAATAACAGGAAGACCTACCCTGGGTGTGGGTTACCCCACCCCAAAGGTTTGTAGCCTGGATGGGAGGAAAGGGAAAGGAGGCTTGTTGCTGCTGCTTGCTGCTTTGCTGCTTCCTCTGTGGCCTGCCACAATTTCTGTTTTTTATTTTTTATTTTTTTATTTTTTGAGACAGGGTCTCACTATGTAGTTGAGACTGACCTGGAACTCACTAGGTAGCCTAGGCTGGTCTTGAACTCATAGCAATCCTCCTGCCTCAGTCTCCCAAGTGCTGGGATTACAGTCATGCGCCACCACGCCTGGCTCACAAACTGTTTCTTCTATGAAATGCTCCTCTGCCTTGGAGCCGTCTGACTGTGGACTGAAATGACAACAAACTTGTCTGCTGAAATAAACCTTTTCTCCCTTAACTTGTAGGTGTCAGTGTATTTTGTCCCAGCAATGAGAAAGTAACTAAGACAGACATAAAAAATTATTTTCTCAGATTATGAAATACAAAATACATGCATACACACACATGAAAGTAGTTCTCTGAGAGAAAAAAATGAAATACAACTACTATTTAAAGGAAACATATTAAACAATGGATATGGAAAATGTGGCCTTTTGTAGTTTGTGCTTTTCTATAATATATATATTTTAAAGTTTTTGTCTTTGTTTATTTTAAAGATATTTTACTTTTTTTTTTTTTGCAGTTCTGGGAGTGGGAATAAGATCTTTGTACTGAGCTATATCTCCAACCATATTTATTTTAAAATTTGAAGCAGGGTTTTGTTAAGCTGTAGACTGGGCTCAAGCCTGCAATCTTCCTGCTTTGGCCTCCCAGAGTACTAGAATTTTAGGCATTGCCACCATGCCTGGCTAAGACTTTACTTTTTAGAGTAATTTTAAGTTTCACAGCAAAATTAAGCATAAAGTACAGGAGTTCCCATACATATGTAGCTCCTGTTCTCACACATGCATAATCTCTCCTATGATCAGCATCCTGAACCAGAGTAGTACATTTGTTATAATTGATGAACTTGTATTGATAAATCATTATCACCCAGAGTCCATAGCGTACATTAGAGTTTACTCTTGAGCTTTTATATTCTCTGGTTTTGATAAATGTATATTGATATGTATCTATCATTTTAGTATCAGGCTGAATCATTTCATTGCCCTAACAATCCTCTGTGTTGCACCTGCCTATTCATCCTTCTTTTTCACCTCATTCCTAGAAATCTCTGATCTTTTTACCCCCTCCATTGTTTCGTCCTTCCTGGAATGTGACATAGTTGGACTCATACTATATATATAGCCTTTTCAGATTGTTTTCTTTTATTTAGTAATATATACATCATGTTCCTCCATGTCTTTTTTTTTTTTTTTTTTTTTTTTTTTTAATGTCCTGGGGATTGAACTCAAGGCCTTCACACTGAACTGCTTCTGCGGCCCCACCCCACTTTTACATTTTTATTATAAGATGGGATCTCACTAAGTTGTTCAGGCCTGGCTCAAAGTTGCCATTTTCCTGCCCAAATCTTCCAGAGTGCTGAGATTACAGGTGTGCACCAAGACACCCAGCTCTTTCCATGCCTTGACAGATAATTTCTTATTAGAGCTGAATAAGCCGTCATATTGATGTGCCACAGTTTGTCCATTCACCTACTGAAAGGTACCTTGGTACTTTTATGTTTTGAAGATGATGAAAAAAGCTGCTATAAATATCACATGCAGTGTTGTACAAATGTAAGTTGTTGCCTCATTGGATAAATACCAATATGCTGGATAATATGATAAAAGTATGTGTAGTTGCATCTCATTGTGGTTTTACTTTGCCTTTCTCTAGTGATATATAATGTTGAGTGTCTTCTCATGTGCTTATTTGCTATTGCTTTATTTTCTTTGATGAGGTATCTGTTCAGGCATTTTGCCCATTTGTAATTGGTTTGTTCATTTTGTTATAATGTTGACTTTTCAGAGTTAGTTTAATATGTTCAACTATCCTTGGAGCTGGTGAACACAGATTGAAACCACTAGACTGTGAGCCAAAATAAATCTCTCCTGCTTTGAGTTGCAGCTGTCAGGTACTTTGACCTAGAGACAGGAAAGCTAACTAATACGTATAGCATGGCAGCTCATAATTTTATAGATGCTAGATCTGAAAAAGTCAAACTGTAGAGCATGGGTGATGAGATCACATTAGTATCTACCTTGTAATGGTTTGTATCCTTTAAGCTTCACTGAGGAACTATTACTTAAGAAATAATTAGTATAATAAGAATGCTCTTCCACCTGAAATTTTTCCTGGGATGTCTCTTCATAGAATAGTTGTTTAATTGTTTGATTGTTTTCTCCCTGAATGTTTTATAAGCAGTTTAATATTTAAAAATTTTGCCAATATTTTGTTTGAGGTTTTTAAATGTGCAGCAGAGACTTTTGAGTTTTTGTTACTAGAATTTAATTTTTTTTTCCTTTCATTGTTCTTCTATTCAGTGTTATGGGGAGAGAAGAGGATTGATTTGTGAGTGATAGTTGACTTAGTTGGACAAGCCATATATAAGTTAAGCTGTTTGAGAGTGACCTGCTAACCCTATGGAGAGATTTTATTGTACTTTTATTTTATTGAGTTTAATTGCATATGCAGTGCAACTGGAAGGTGTGAATGCAGTTGATTTTGTGATGCTTTATTTAATGTGATGGGCATTTTACATAAGTGCCTATACTTAAAATGTTGGGGAAAGACTTTTAAATTTTATTGTCTATGAATTTGAGGCCAAAATACAATGTAGTTAATAATTTAAAGAGCTTACCTATTTTGCTCTACTGATTTTCTGATTGTGTACTTGAGATTTAAATGTTAGAATACCAATTTCATTTTGTTTGGTAATGTATTGCAAGGTCCAAAATATGCTTCATAGTTGTAGTCAAATCTCCTAGGAGGTCTGTATAATCTCCCTGATATAAGAGAATGAGTGGTAGATTGATATTTCAGTCGTTTTGTTTTATCTGATGTTACTCTTGTTATACTAGTAACTACATTAATAAGTGGAACTTAATGAAAGTAAGCCAGTCTACTTTTCCAGGGATTGAATTCCAGTCCTTGTGCTTGAGAGGTATGTGGTAGAACCCCTGAGCCAAGTCCCTGGCCCTATCATTTTGGAAAATAGGAATAAAAGAGAATTAAAAGGGACTATAATATTGGGAGGCATAATTGCTTTTTAATCCTAACTTCAAAAAGATAGATAAAGACTTTGACTGTCAAAGGCCAAATAAAACTCAGTCTTTTATTTACTTTAAAAAATTTTTATTAGTACGTGTTTGTAGTACATAATGATTACATTGATTCTGGGGAGTTGGTACATGTACTTAACACATTTTAATTCTTTTTTTTTTTTTTGAACTGGGGATCAAATTTCGGACCTTGCACTTGTGAGACAGGCAGTGGAAAAGCATTGAGCTAAGTCCCCGGCCCACATTTTAATTCATTTTACATCTCCTCCTCCCCCTTCTCTTTACTCCCTCCATCTCTTGGTCCCCTTCCCTTTTGTGAAAGTTTTGTCTCTGTTTCCTTTTATCTTTATTTTGTTATTTATTTATACTTTGGGATTCTCTTAAAAGAAACTGCAATATTAAAGCTTGTGTATCTGATTTATTTTACTTAACATTAAGGTCTTGAGGTTCATCCATTTTCCTACAAATGACTTAAGCTTATCTTCCTTTATGGCAGAGTAATACTCCATTGTGTATAAATACTATATTTTTTTCATCTGGTGATGGATAAACCCTCTGTTTCCAAGATTCAGCTATTACAATAACTCAGGCTTTTAGCAAGGATCAAATCAAGGACCTGACTTTTATACCCAGTGGTAAAACCTCAAAAATTATTGAGGTGTCTCAGTATGTTTTTATTAAATTTCTTTGAATTACTTGGGACATTCTGTGGAAGAGTCCCTGCCTCTGATTTTTAATAGGCCCAAGATACGTATAATTAAGAAGATAGAAACACAAGAATGACAAAAAAGATAAAGCATTCTAGAAAAGGACTATGAATGTGACTATTGGACTAAGAACCTGACTGAAATGATATAGATAAGAAGCCAAGAAACTGTGTAAGACTTGTATATATTAGCAGCATAGATATATCACAGTATTCCCAAATAGTTGTGCCAGTTCGGACTCCCACAAATAATGTATTGGTCTCTTTAACTTTTGCCAGCTTTGTGAAGTTTACAGTAATGGTTTCATTAGTATTTTCTTCACGTTTAATGGTTTGGATGTATTTACTTTTTTGCCCATTTGCATTTCTTCCCATGAGACAATGTTTGTGGCTGTTTTTGTTATTTCCATTGATTGACATGCATTTAATTAGTTTTAGGTGTATACTTTAAGGAAAATTTTTTATTGTTTTATATGTATGGAAAGATAATCCAGATCATGATAGAAAACATTTTCAGCATCTCCATTAGACTCCCAGTGTTCATTACCACTTATTACTGCCCCTAATCTTCCCAGAGGCTAACACAGTTCTCATTGTTGATGTCAGTTTTACTTGATTTTGAATTTCACTTAAAAGTATGTACTACTTTGTATATAATTTCTTCAACTTATATGTGATGTAATTTATGTTTGTAGCAATCCATTATCTTTTCATTGCCATACCTATGCTACTGTGAATACATCGCCGTTTATTTATTCATTCTCTTGTTCATAGTCACTGAGATTTTCAATTTTGGGCTATTGGGGTTAAAGTAGTGTGAATGTTCATGTGCACTTGAAAAGGAGATTGTTTTTCTATCATCAGGGTTTAAAGTTGCAAGTATTGATAAAGCTTGTTTTTTTATGTATTCCTTTTTTGTATTTTCTGTACTCTTATGTTTTACTAAGCATTTTATGTAGGTGCCTCCTGTTTTGTTTCTTTCTTGTATCTTTATTTCTGCATGATTTTATTACACTGAAATAGATTTTGTATTGTTTGGTGAATAGATATCTAAAACTGATACATATTATGAATTGTCATATGGCCACCAATTGGCTGAGGATTCTTCTGATAAACTTAGACAGAAATTATGAATTGGCTCTTAGCTGTATTACAGCACAGCCCTGACTGAGCTTTGAGAGCCAGTGCTTCCTATCTCTTAATGTTATAGCTCTTAGTGTTACAGCTTCGCATGTCTCCCAGCCAGCCCTGTCAGCTTCTCAGTGCCTAGGACTTGTAACATCCTTGGTAATCTAGTGTTTTTCCAGCATGTTTCTTGGGGCTCTCCCATGAGTCTCCATTGCTATCCACAGTTTTCTGCATGTCTCTGCCACTTTTGGCTCTTTGCTGCTCTGCTACTCTCTACTAGCTCTTAATGTTACTAACTCTTTCTTAGTGAAGCCTGATTAGACCATTCTACTCAAGATAAAAATCACTAGTAGGCAGCAGAACCACCTACGCAAAGCTTTCACTGGGGTGTACGCTATAGCACAGAGGGATATTGTACAGGAAGAAGACCTTCTGGACTGACCTGAGTTTAATGGAACAGGGACCTATTTTGGAACTTTTGAATCAGTGAGACAGGGCAGCGGGTCACCTGGAGGTTACAGGGCAGTCATCTAGAGTCTCTGCAGGGTGGAGTTATCTAGAATATGTTCTGGTTTTTTTTTGAAGCCTGCTGCAGTCAAGACAAATATCTCCCAGAGCAGCCATGGGTTATCACGGATAGCCTCCACTGTCATGGTGATAGCTGAATGCAACAGGTGCTGCTTGGTGACAGCTCCATGGTTTCTGCAGACTTGGGGAGGCTAAAGTGTGACTGCTGGTGATTTCAAGGCATCTCCAGGAGTGGCAACAATGTTGATTGCTGCCACTGGTTTTGGGGATTTGGAGGATAATGGTATGGCAGTATCCTCCCTCCCTCCCCAGTCTTTGCCCCGTAAGTCTTGGTCCTCTGCCACTACTTCTTAAGAGATTGCGGCAATGACCTGCAGTGAACCCAGCGCAGGAGACGGACTATTGGCTGAGTCATGGTACTTCTCAGGGCTGCAAGAGGAAGTAATAAATAGAGGCCTGCAGAGCAGCAGTTGAAGCAACTGCAGTGACAGGAGCTGGTTGCCTGGGTCAGCAGGGGCAAGGGAAGTTGTAGTATCAGAGAGATGTCTGTGGCTATCAGAGGGAAAAGGGTTGGGCCTCATTATTTTATCTCAGTATTTAGATATGTAAATTTATGTCCTGTTTTAGTTTATTTCTTTCTGTTATATCTTTAAATATTAGTTTTATTTCATTGGTTTCCTTTTTATTCTGGCTATACAATTTTATGTATATTGCACTCTGTTGTATTTTAAAATTTTCTCAGGAATGCATAATTTCCTAGATCATCATTTTGTTTTGTTATCTTGGCTGTTTTGATGTTTTCTTCAGTGATCTTTATTTTCAGTAAATTGTTTTCTATCTTGAGTATTTTATTATCATTCTTCATCTCTAAAATTAATGTTTTCTTCTTAATATCTCATGTGGAACTGGTTGCCTCTCATTTTATATCTGCCTGAGTTTTGACATTTCTGTTCAGAGTTGGAATGTTTAAGAGATTTGTTTGCTTGCCTTTCAATTCAGTGTGAATATTTGTTTACCAATGTGTAATTCAAGTCAAAATATAATTATAGTTTTCTGTATCTTACAGATTTTTTTGAGTGCTATATTTCAGCTGAAGAATTTTTAATTTTTTAAATTTTCCATGCTTTTCTTTTTGTGCTGTTTCTCTTTGTTAGTTTGGTTTTTGTTTGTTTTGTTTTATTCATTAGGTTTATTGGTAGAGTACACAATGTGATGACATCTATCATTGGGAATTTGTACCTTTACATGATTTATCTTGGTTCTGTTTTTGTTGTTGTTGTTGTTGTTGTTGTTTTGTTTTTTTGAGACAGGGTGACACTATGTGTTGAGACTGACCTGGAACTCACTATGTAGCCCAGGCTGGTCTTGAACTCATAGCAATCCTCCTGCCTCAGCCTCCCAATTGCTGGGATTACAGGCGTGTGCCCCCTGGCCCGGCTGTCTTGGTTATATATTTTCCCCATTCTCCTACCCTCCCTTCAACCCCTCCACTCCTCCCTATTTACAAAGACTTTGTTTTCATTTTTTTCCTTTCCCTTCTCTCATTTCCCCTACCCCTCACTTCCCCTTCCTTCCCCTTTGGACCTTTTCTTTCACAAACTATGTGTTGACTGACCTGGACCTCACTATGTAGCCCAGGCTGGTCTTGAACTCATAGCAATCCTCCTGCCTCAGCCTCCCAATTGCTGGGATTACAGGCGTGTGCCCCCTGGCCCGGCTGTCTTGGTTATATATTTTCCCCATTCTCCTACCCTCCCTTCAACCCCTCCACTCCTCCCTATTTACAAAGACTTTGTTTTCATTTTTTTCCTTTCCCTTCTCTCATTTCCCCTACCCCTCACTTCCCCTTCCTTCCCCTTTGGACCTTTTCTTTCACATTATCTATTATGCATCTCAGCCATAAATATGATAAACTAGAGACATTTATAGCTAAATGGATGCACATTGAGGACATACTCAAGTGAAATATATAGGACACATGTTAATACCGAATAGTTTCTCTGGTGTGAGAAACTGAAAGTATAAATGAGAATCAAAATGTTTATTTTGTTTTTGAAGACAGTCTCACTATGTAGTCGAAGTCAGCCTTGGTCTCATATGTAGCGCATGCTGGCCTTGAACTCACAGTCCTACTTTTCTGGCCTCATGAGCCCTGGAATTGCAGACATACATGGCTGTGCCTGACTTCTGTATTTTTCTCATAACTTTTGCAGTAGGTGTTTCTTATTTTCTGATCAATTTTGAATAATTTGTCATTTTAACCAGCACTGTTTATATAGAAAGTGGTGAGAGAGACTGCAGGATTTCTTACTTCAGAATCTTTTTTATTACAATAAAGTATAATTTTATTAATCTATAATTTATTTTGGAGGAGTTAGTATCTCTAATTTTGGGCTAATCTTTTATTATCTTTTCTCTGTTGTTTTCTTTTTCTACCACTCTGCATCCAAACAGTACCCCGCTAAGTCACAGTTCTTTTCCACAGAAGAGGTGTTTTTCCAAGACTGTCACTTATATTTCTTATAATTGCAAGTAACCAGTACTCTGATCTAACAGGCCTCAGATGTACTTTCAGGATTTTCCCCACTTTCTGTTGCACAGTTTATCTACTTTTTCTCTCTTCATCCTTGCTTCCTTTTCCTTTTCTGTGTAGTTTGTCTCTCTGTCTCTCTTTTTCTGTGACATGGGCTTGAAATATGGCTGCTGAATTTTAGTGTTCAATTCTCTACTTACATTTATTTGAAGTACTTACTATTGTTCTTAATATACTATAGACATATATCATTCAGGTTTTTCTATTTTTACTGCATTTTTATTTTTAAAGTTTTGTGGAGATTATAGGGAAACATTTGGATTTGGAAGTTTGCCATTATTTTATGGGAAACTGAAATCCTCTTCTATTTTCTTGAAAATATTAGTCAAAGATATTTTAAAGTATAGATGTAATAACTTTAATACCTATATCTCCTGTAGGTCTGTTTCTTTTATTTGTTTTTTTCTTATTATAGTTTTGTCTCCTGGAATGCCTCATAACTGTCAACTGAATGTCAGACATCGGATGTGATAGTTTTGAGGATCTGGATGATATTAACTTTTTTCCAAAGAGGATTTGTTTTTGCTTCTGGCAGGTAGATAAAGTTGAAACTGTTTAACTTAATCCAGTCAGGGATTGAGTTGATACATAGCTGGGTTTCATTCTTATGATACATTTCTAGTTTATTGCTCGTGTTTCCCAAAGTTCATTTTTCTCCCTGGTCTATGACACTCCTAACAACTCTGCTTAGTTTCTCAGCCTTTTGCCTGAGAATTGACAAATGATGAGAAACTCCATGCTCAAAGTTGAGTTACCTCCTTGTATTTTTTTTGTTCTTGTTCAAAATCTTCATCCCTGGAGTGTTGGCTGCTTTAATAGTTCTCTTATGCCTTCATGGAACTGTTTTCCAAATTTGTATGGCTTGAATGTGTCTACCAAAACTTGTATTAGAAATTTAGTCCCTAAAGTTGTATATAATGGAATTTGGAGGTGAGGCCTTTAGGAGGTAACTAAGGGTAGGTGGGTCATGAGGGTGGGACTCTTGTAATGATATTAGTGGCTTTATAAGCAAAAAAAAACAAAAAAAAAAGAGAAAAGATGAATTAGTATACTTGCTCTTTCCATACATGTAATATCCTCTGCCATCTTATTGAACTTCCTAGCCATGAGTTAGATAAACTATGAGTCTATAAACCATGAATTAAATAAACCTCTATTTATTTTTATACATTTTTTCAGTCTGTGATATTCAATCATAGCAACAGAAAACTAAGGCACATGCAGTCACTTATCACACAAAGACCATTTAGTCAACAATAAACCACATATTTCATGGAGAGTTCTATAAGCTTATATGGCCTAGTGGCATTGAGACAGTCTTACTTTGTGTAAGCGTATTCCGTGATGTTTGAATAATGAGGAAAAGATATTATGATACTTTTCTCACAATGTATCCATGTTGTAAATTTATCCTTCATAGCTGAGTATATAGATACCACATTTTCTTTATCTATTTTTCTGTTTATAGGCATGTAGTCTGCTTCTAGGATTTAGTTATTATGACTTATGCTCCTATAAATGTTGGTATGCATATATTGCTATACTATGATGTCTTTAACTGTTTTGGGAAGATACCTAGAAGGGGAATAACTGATCATTTTTTGAAAAATCTTCATACTGATTTCCATAATGCTTGTACTAATTTACATTTCTACCAGCAATGTAGGAAGGTTCCTTTTTTCACCATAGCCAAGCCAGGATTTGTTATTCTTTGGCTTTTTGATGATTTCCTTTCTTTCTGGTGTGAGAGGAAATCTTACATTTTTTAAATTTGCATTTCTCTAATGACCAGAGATGTTAAACATTTTTCCATGTTTTTTTTATTAAGTTTATTGGTACTTTTTAGATATACAGCACAATTCCATTCATTATTGGGATTATGTACCTTTATATGATGTGTTTTCGTTCTTATTTTTTCACCATACCCTTCCCTCCCTTCACCCCCTCCACCTTTCCCTATTTACAAAGACTTTGTTTCCATTTTTTCTCCATATGTTTGTTGGTCATTTGTACTTGTTCTTTTCACTTCTGAGAAGTATCTGTTCATTTCACTTGTCCATTTCTTGATTGGATCTTTTATCTTGGGTTATCTGTATTTTTAAGTTCTTTATATATTCTAGGTATTAATCTGTCTGAGGGATAACTGGCATTTTTTCTCATTCTGTAGGTTGTCTCTTCACTCTACTAACTGATTCCTTTGCTATACAAACGTTTTTAATATAATCCTATTTTTTGATTCTTGCTGTTATTTCTTGTGCAGTTGGAGCTCTGTTCAGAAAGTCCTTGTCTATACCTATGACTTCAGCGTTTTATGTATTTTATCTTCCAGTAGCTCAATGTTTCTGTTTTAATGTTTGGATCTTTAATTTATTTTGGTTTTAGTTTAGCACATGATGAGAGATACGGGTCCAGATTCAATCTTATGCAAATAGGTATCAGTATTTCCAGCATCATTTTTTGAATAGGATATCTTTTTTCTATTGTAAGTTTTTGGTCCCTTTGTGGAAGATCAAATAACTGAATGTATCTGGAGATCTTTCTGTATCCTCTTTTCTGTTCAATTGATCCACTTGTCTGTTTTTGTGCTAGTACCATTTTTATCATTGTTGCTTTGTAGTATAATTTGAAATTAGGTATTGTGATACTTCCTGCTTTGCTCTTGTCCAAGATTGTTTTGTTATTCTAGGTCTCTTCTGGTTCCATATGATTTTTTTTTCCCTAGTTTGTTTTTTGGTACCAGGGATCGAACTTGGGTCCTTGTGCTTGTGAGGCAGGCGGCAGCACCACTGAGCTAAATCCTGGCCCCTTCCATATGAATTTCAGCATTGTTTTACCTAGTTCTGTGAAGAATGCTATTGATATTGTGATTGGGATTTTGTTTAATCTGTATAAGAGCTTGGGGAGTATGGCCATTTTGACAATATTAATTCTGCCTCTCCAAGTGCAGGGGCTATCTTTGCACTTTCTGATATCCCCTTCAATCTTCTTTTTTTAGAGGGCTATAGTTTTCACTGTAGAGGTCTTTTACTTTGTTCATTAGATTAATTCCTAGGTACTTAATTTTTCTTGATGCTGATGTGAATGGTATTTTCATAATTTTCTCATTGAGTTCATTTCTGGTATATATATCTGCCTCTCCAAGTGCAGGGGCTATCTTTGCACTTTCTGATATCCCCTTCAATCTTCTTTTTTTAGAGGGCTATAGTTTTCACTGTAGAGGTCTTTTACTTTGTTCATTAGATTAATTCCTAGGTACTTAATTTTTCTTGATGCTGATGTGAATGGTATTTTCATAATTTTCTCATTGAGTTCATTTCTGGTATATATATATAATGGTTATTATTTCTAACAGTTTTTGGTGAATTCTTTGGGTCTTTTATGCAGAGTATCATGTCATCTGCAAATAATGATAATATGAGTTATGTGTATCCCTTTTATTTGTTTCTCTTACCTGATTGCTCTGGCTAATGTATCAAGGACTGTGTTGAACAGAGATAGTGATTGTGGGAATTCTTTTCTTGTTCCTGAATTTAGAGGGGATGATTTAAGTTTTTCCACATTTAATATGATGTTGGCCATTGCTTTGTCATAAATAGCTTTTATTAAATTCAGGTAGGATCCTTCTATACCTATTTTCTTCAGCTTTTTTTTTGTATCATGAAATGGTATTGAATATTATCAAAAGCCTTTTCTACATCTGTTGATATGATAATGTGTTTTATGTCTTTGCTTGTGTTTATGTTATTTGTTGCATTTATTGCTTTGTGTGTATGATGAACCAAACTTGCAACTCTGGGATCAAACCTACTTGGTCATGATGTATGATTTTTTCATGATGTGTGTGATGATATGTTGCTAATATTTTATTGAGGCTCTTTGCATCTATGTTCATTAAGGGGACTGGCTTGTAGTTTTCTTTTCTTCAGTGTTTGTCTGGTTTTGGGATCAACAATCAAAGTCCAAACAAAATTAAGGAAGGAAAGAATAACCATTACAGTAGAAATCAATGAATTGAGACTTAAAAAAAATGCAAAGAATCAACAAATAGAAGAGCTGGTTCTTTGAAAGAATAAACAAAATAGTTAAACCCTTAGTCAAACTTCCTGAGAAAGAGAGAAGATTCATATCAGTGCAATTAAAAACGTAAAAGGCAAAATCACACCATCAAAATCTGGAAGATATATAGTAACTACTATGAAAAACTGTTTTCCAGCAAATTGAGAAATGTTAAATAAATTGACAGATTCCTTGACTAATACAAATGAACAAAGCTAACACAAGAAGACAAAAATACCAAACAACACAATAACAAATGAAATTGAGTCACTAGTAAAAAAAAAAAACCTTCCAACAAAACATGTCCAGAATTTGATGAATTCACTGTTGAATTATACAAAACTTTTAAAGACACTATATCATCAATATTCCTCAGACACTTCAATGAAATTGAAAGGGATACAATTCTTCCAAACTAATTTCTGGAAGTCAGCATGTTTGTTAATTTTTTGCCCCATTCAAATGATGTGAATTTGGGTTGAATATCTATGTTTGACCAGTTGTGGTTGGAATTTGTGATTTTGTTTTCCTCTGCTGTGATCCTGGCGAAGGCAACTTTCCTTACAGTTGTCTAGCCCACACTTTTAGATCACCTTCACATTGTAGGAAACCCTTTCAGGTCCCAGCTTCATGGGAGGAAAGTCTCTATTTTTTTTCCAATCTTTCATAGCCAACAAGACCTGTAAGTCTATAGCTTTAGTCAAAATGTCTGACCATGTTTCCTCAGGACAACAACAAATTTAGCATTCTATTTATCTCTGAGCTCCCACTTTGTGTAGATTTTGGATTGGTAATTTCTTCCTATTCTCATGAACTCCTGGATGCCTTAAAAATGTTTTTGTATTTTTACCTTGTACTTTTAGTTGACTTTATTGATGAAATTGGTGTGTATACTCTGGTCCTCTACACAGCCTGAAACAGAATGTTCCCTTTAATTATAAAATCTGGAGAACCATTCATAGAACTTTACTTTTTCACTTAACATTTTCTTACATACACACCTACCTTTAAAGAAGACAGACTCTTCCACTTTTTAAACTTTTCTCTCAGGGGAATGTTTTTGAGACGCATCTAATGTGGTCTGTAAAGATGAGTTTTATTTTTGGTGCCAGAATGTATTTATTACTTGTAACATTTTTGAACTGTATGAAGCCCTTAAATAGTTTCACAAAACAGAAATTTAGTCTACCATCAATTTATCTGGATATTTCTATAATTCTAGGAATTTGCTTGTATTTAAATTATATTTCCTTTAAGAGAAAAGTAAAGGTATAACACCAAAAACAGAGAAAGTTTTCTTTCCATTTTTTGTTCCACTCCTTAGTTTCCATTTCCTGAGTGGTAAGAAGTTTGACAAGTTTATAGAAGTTTTTTCGAGTTTGTATATGTTTTGAGTTTTTCTAAATAAATTTAGAATTGGCTTTTATCTTTTTAAAATATGAATACCTCAAAGACAGGACCTGTTTTAAATATTATTTCAAAATAATTCCTTTTATGAAAAATTAATCTATATTAGGTGACATGTTAAAGTAGTATATAACTGTACTATTCCTTCAGTATTTGGCTTTGTAAATAAATGTGGGCAGTGATAATATCATAACATTTTCTCTTAAATCACTTTCTTCTTTCCCCAAAAGTAAAATAAAGCTATTATTCTTTTCTAATATTCATTAATAATTTCTTTCTGGCCCTATGTGAAAGACTCTTTTCAAGATCATCCTATGGTACCTGTGAAGATAGTTTAGATCTTATAGCCCAGACCTCTGTGAAAGCAGTTTTAAATTATGGAAGTGACAGAGCTTACACCTAACTTTTAGATAATTTCAGTTCTGGACTTCAGAATGAAGCAGCTGGGGTAGGGGGAGGATCCTTATTAGAAGCATAAAACCTCCTGACTCTGTCTTGGCCAGTGTTCCCTTTTTTCCAGTAAGCTGTCTGCTATACAGAGGTGTATAACCCTAATGGCTTGTTGTATGCCATTAAAAGGTATTGTACACTCATAAAAGAATGACATTTTGATCAATGCTGTTAAAAGAATTACTGTCTTGACACAGAAAAGCTTTCCTGCTGCAAGTTTAAAAATATGCCTTTAAAAGCTTTTTATTGAATACCTTTGCATCCCTCAGAAATATGCCATTTTGGCATGAGGTTACTCTGAAGTATTCTACATTATAACTTAAATGCAAAACCTCCTATTTACCTTTAGAAGTCACAAAGCCAAACAGGTATTTCCCTATAAAATGGAGCTTAAAGACATGGTAGCATCTTAAGTCACTGTATCTGATCTAAAAATAGAATTTTTGTAAAGAGAAAGCTGAAAACTAAATTATTCCTTTTTATTTTGTGAGATATTGATTTTTTTCATGCTGTTTTGTTTAAACTTTGTGGTTTAATTTCCCTTTGGATTTAGGAATCATGCTTTTCCACCCAGTTCAGAGATAGATCTTTTTTCAGATCACTAGGGAATTGGTTCCCTTAAATGGTGATGTGTTAGTTGTGGTTTTCTACTGTTTCTTTTTCTTTTATTATATTTTTTATTAGGAGATTATGAAAACCATGTCATAATAGTCACAGGCTTCCAAAGCTGAAGGTTTCTTCTGTACACAACTGGTCTTTCACAGATTTACTTACATATTGTTATATAATTGTAGCATTATTTTATATTTTGTAAGCCTTCTGTTATGTACTTCTGACTTAAACCTTAAAAACAAACTTGTGAATTAAGCATTTTAAAGACCAGTACCCACAGTTTTCTTAATTATATCATTACAGAGTGATCATTTACTCTGTTTAAAGTTTTATACCTTAAGAAATTTATATTTAATTGCAGTCTAAGAAAATTTTCACATACTTCAAGGTATGGGGATATTTTAGAATAGATACCAGTAATTTTTTAATAAAGAAATTTATTTGTCTCATTAAACTATCACAACACAGGTGAGGCTTGATGGCACATGCTTGTAATTCCAGCATTTGGAAAGCTGAGGCAATAGGATCACAAGTTTGAGGGTAGGGCTACATATAAGCTCAAGGCCAGCAAAACAAAAATAAACCCAAAAAATCGCAAAGTACCTTTATAACATGTGACTTTGTTTCTTTGGCCAAACAGTTCTTAGATCTTATTCATCAACATGCATAATTAAATTGTCCCTTTTTCAGAGACAAATATACCATTCAGAAATTGTCTGACACCCTTGTTTTAACTACTGTGGTTTACTGAATCGAAATGGCTGAATTTGAAAAATGTTCACTATCATTCCTTCAGTGATGGATGCATTTCTGGGTTTGAAATATTGAATAAGCATTACGTGGCCTCGTCTGAACCCTGCTGATGTATTTTTTACCAAAGAAATATTCTGCATTTCAAGAAGAGACCCATTCTCTTGAATAATGACAATGGTAGGAAGTGGGCATGCACACATCTCATCTCGTACTAGAAACCCAATGTAACAAACGCTCTTGGTAGTGTTCTTTACATGACTACCAGTAGTGCAAGCAGCAACCAGTTCCTTTCTATTTCACCACCATTTGCTACCCTGGAACCTCTTTATTTTTGAAAGGAGAACTTTCTCCATCAAAGTGATTGAAGTTCTTTTGTAGGGTTCTCTGGGCCCCTTCACAATAACTGTATTCCTTCAGAGGGATGTTGACATTTTCTGGAATATCAACAGTCTGATTGCTGACAATGGTCTTTATTCTTGCAATAGATGTAGCAAGAAAAACCCATTATTTTTTATGTAGCTTGTTGACTTTGTTACCTTGTCCTAGTTTTACTTGGAAAGCAAATGTTTTTGTTATTAGTGGTGACTGGGTTTTTATTATTCATTTCTCTCTCAATGCTGCATGATCTATATATAATGCTAAAATTTGTTACAGCTACTATGTGCCATGCTCTGTGCTAAAATACTTCTCATGGTTTAGGGACCTTATACAACTTGTTCAAACAGTAAGTTATAGAATTATTCAAACATAGGTGTGCAGTATGATCAAACTATACAGTCAGCGTTTAAATTAAAAATTTTAATTATAACAAAAGACACATTGCCATTAATCACACTCACAATACTCCCCCTTGCTTTGAGTACACTTAGCCCATCATTCTTACCTCTTTCTGAAAACAGTTATGGAAGTCCTCTTTTGGGTCCTTACAAGGTATGATTAAAAGTGCAGTGAATGTTGCTACCTAGTGCCATACAATGGAAAGATAAGCTCTGAAAAAATTCTGTTCTGTTCTTATCCACTTTATTCACCAAAATCTATTATTTACCAAATCTGACACTGAATTTGGCACTTCTGGCTCTTCTTCAAAGTCAAAATGACTATAAAATATAAATGTTTTGAATCAATTCAGGACATTGAGGCAGCCATGACAGTGAAACTAAAGACATTCACGAGAAAACTTCCAGAACTGCTTCAGAAAGTGGAAAAAACTATGGGATATTTGTGTTTGAAGTGTGTGTGTGTGTGTGTGTGTGTGTGTGTGTGTGTGTGTGTGTGTTGGGGTATTTTGAGGGAATTTAATTGCAGTATGTATTTACTGCCTGACTCTCAACTACTGTGCTATTCTAACCTATTTTATATCTTATTTATTGTATGGGTAGTGTCATCATTTTTACAAATGTGAAACTTAAAGCTCACAGAGTATATACTTTGTTTGTTGACATGCAAAGAAAAGGTATGACAGAGCTGGCTTTTGAAACATGCTAAATACATTTCAAAGTGTATACTCAATGTTATATTAACTATCTCTCCGTTAATTATTTTTGTTTATTTAAACATAATTTTCACTAGAGATTTTGAAATAGGAATTTGTCTTATGATTTTCACTTAAGGTTTGGAAAGAAGCATATTGAAAAGGTGACTGGACTACATGTTGTCAGGAGACCTGGGTTCTTCTACTATCTCTGATTCAGGCTGTATGACATTGGATAAATTGTCTCTTATAGGTTTTTTGTTTTTTGTTTTTTTTTTTGTCAGTGCTGAGGGTAGAACCCAGGGCCTTGAATATGCCAGGCAAGTACTGTACCACTGAGTTACACTCCCAACCTCTTATGAGCCCTATTTGTAAAATGAGAGGTTTCTGGGTATGGTGGTACTCATCTTTCATTCCAGTTACTCAGGCTGACAGGAAGATTGCAAGTTTAAACCCCACTAGGGCAACTTAGTGAGACCCTGTCTCAAAATAAAAATTTAAAAAGGACAGGGGATGTACCTTAGTGATAGAGCACCCCTGGTTTCAGTGCCTACTACTAGAGAAAGAGGAAGAGATTAAAATAAGTAGATTTGGGCCAGAGGATTTTGAAGGTTTCCTCAAATTCTAAAATCTAATTTGACTTTTGATTTGCTGCTTAGATCCTTTTGAACCTGGATAAAACTTTATAGTCTGTATTTTACCCCTGTAAATGCTGAATTTTTAAATGTTAGGTGTGAGTAGTTCTGATGTTTTTCTTCTTTATTGCAGTATTACATCTGTTGTGTAAGGACAAAATGAATCTTATTACACGGACACTTCCTCTTTTAAATGACTCAGGAGTCTCCTAGTTATTAAAGTCAGAATAATTCTAGAAATCCAAGTTCTATAAAAAGAAATAAACTATTTTTAAAAGAAAACATTTCCACCAAAAAAGACAGGAACAGGCAACTGCCACCTTCAAAGTGCTTATAAATTCTTAACTATACAGCAGTACTATCAACAATAACAATAATAAATAACACTTACTGAGTAACACTTGTTACTTCGTGCTACCACATTGTACTAAGTATTTTAGATGCATCATAATGTGTAATACATGTGAAAAAACACTGTGAAGTCAGTACAACTGTTATCCTCATTTAATATACCAGGAAATAGATACTTACTGAACTTAAACAGTTTTTTTTTCCCAAAGGTTGCATTATTTAGTGGTAGAGCTGAAATTCAGAACTATAGAATATCTCAGACTTTTTCTCCATATTTACAAAATGGAATTATAATAAAAGGTTTCCTATGATAACACTTAACAATAAAAATTTGATTTAAACATGAGTCGTTTTAGGAGAAGTGGGCCTGATGACTTGTGATGAATGGCAGTATGCAAGTTCTTAGCTTTGATCACTGTCAGATCCATATTTTGTAGATATAATCATAAAACAAGAAACAACTATTGGACAAAAAGAGTTTTCTTTTGTGGTACTAGGAATTAAACCCAGGGCCTTCACATTGAGGTACATTCCCAGCTCTTTTTATTTTGAGACAGGATCTTCTGAAGTTGCCTGGGCTGGCCTTGAACTTGAGATGTTCCTGCTTCATCCTCCTGAGTTGCAGGGATTATAGGCATGTGCTATTGTGCCTAAGTTAGACAATTCTATGATATTGTTCTTATTGTCTGAAGAGTTAATTCATTACATGTTTTAGAAACTTTGGAGTTTGGGATATGGATGGACGGTAGAGAGTGTGTTTTTATGGACATGTACATGAATGTGCATACATTAGGAGCTGAAAATTAGGACGACTATCCCAGTTTGCCCAGGATGTGGATTTCTGGGTCATGGAACTTTAGTGCTAAAACTATAAAAGTATTAGAAATCCAGAGCAAGTATATACACATGTATACATATATACATACATACGTGTGTGTGTGTGTGTGTGTGTGTGTGTGTGTGTGTTTAAAGTAATGGTAGTAGTTGGGCTACAGGGAATTCATATCTTGCCAACAG
Source organism: Fukomys damarensis (assembly GCF_012274545.1). NCBI lineage: Eukaryota > Metazoa > Chordata > Mammalia > Rodentia > Bathyergidae > Fukomys > Fukomys damarensis. The sequence goes on from NW_022900944.1 coordinate 35,434,444, forward strand.
TTAAACAGTTCTGAATTCAGTGCCTAGACTGATATTTGTCTGTTTTATTAGTACAAAGCTCAGTCTCCTGTGTTTACCCCATTTCAGATAACCTTTTCTTGTCATCTAAGAAATTAATTTCTTTGTTGGAATCATTGCAGGTAAACTTGATAGCAGGAATGCTGTTATTGAGGCAGCTTACACAGTGATTTGCTAAGTACAGCCTCTTCATAAAAGGTGAAGCAGAAGTCAATTTATCGATCACTACCAGGATTTCAGGAACCTGTTGAACTACCTGATTTTTTTTCCACATTCTTACAAAGCCTACTATTTTTTATCCCTTTTAAAAATTTTTATTCCTTTTTATGCTTTAGTGTTTAGTTGTTTCTTTTGGATGCATTTTTTCATGTTTTCATATCATGTATACTTTTTGTTATGTATTTGCTTTTTTAAGTATACAGTTGGAACTTTCAGCTAAATAGTAAATAGGAATTTGTTACTATTGCTTTCATCAGAAATTAAATTCATGGAACAGTTGACTAGAGGACATGATGTTTCCTTGATTATAAGGCTTCTTTAATAATCACATACTGTAGGTACAGATTAATGAATTTTCATAACCTAAAGACACCTGTGTAGCTAGCATCTTGATGAAGAAACAAAGCCTCCTTGGCACCTTGGAATCCTTTTTAGTGCTTATATTTGAGCTACGAGGTTCTATCTACTGAGATAAATTTTAGTTCAGTGTTATATATTTATCTAGTTTTAAGTAGTGTCTGAAGAGCAAGATTACTTATATTTGTGCAAGTTGTCTAGGCAGTTATATTATTTTCATCTATATATTTGCTGTGGCTTATTAATATTTCATTTAATTCTACAGAATTTTAAACGTCTAGAATTTCCTTAGTTGGCTTTGTGGTTGCGGTATAAGGGCTTAAGCTATTTCTGAATGTGATCATGATTATTCTGATCATTACTTGGACAGTGAGTGACATTCAAAGGTGATTTGATTGGCCCCTTAATTTTCTGTTTTAAACTTCTGAGATTACAGAGCTCAATCATATGCAGGGACATTACCATTCAGACTGACAGTTCTATCAGGTTGGGCGGTACATGCTGCAGGTGCATTATTGCTAGGTGATTTTTTTGTTTGTTTTATTTTCTTTTTGAAATCCAGGTGGAAGCTATTGTCTCTGAAGTTTAAAAAAAAAAAAAGAACATCAATCTGCCACCTATACTTGGCTTTAGTTTCTCTATTGAGTTTCCATCCTTGTGTGCTGAAGTGTTTTAGTCACAGTCCGAAATCCAGTTTTTTTTTTTCACTAATGTTTTTTCAGAGAAAGGTCTGTCCTCTTTGGTGAGATTGAAATGAGTAATAGTCTTTCGACGCTATTGGCAAATGGTTTTCACGGTCTGTGGCAGACCTAATGAGCTATAGCTGCCTGCTTGGAAAATTCAGCTTTCAATTGTCTGAAAGAGTCCCTAGAATGTGGACTTAAGTTTGTGTGTATTAAAACAACAACAACAACAACACAATGTTGGCAAACGGATAAATGTACCATAAACTGCTTTGTAACCTAACATTCAAAGATTCCCAGTTTCAACTACAATAATTAAAAAATTTTCCATGTTTGTGCAGATTGCTGGTAAAAATGAATAGTATAAACTATTTGACCATGGTACTTTTGCATCTGGAACTGAGTTTATGTTATGTTTGTTCTATATTTTCAGTTTTGCATTCATACTTAATATCAAGGGATTACATATGACTGGATTATGTACATTGATTCTTCTTGGACTATCATGTTTTTTCTATGTAACTAGACATACTATGATATAGGAATAAATTGTACTACATTAAATCGTATAACAGAATATGATAGATTTGTGGTTCAGTGGAGAATCCAGTATATAACCATAGTTATAGCTGGGGATGGTGATGTATACCTCTAATCCCAAAGGCTGAGGCAGGAGGATTCCAAGTTTGAGGCCAGCCTGGGCAACATAACAAGATCCTACCTCAAAATTAAAAGGAAGGACTGGGAGTAGGGGTTCAGTCCCCAGTATCACAAGGGGAAAAATGCACCCTTATACCCAAGGATTAGACTTGTAACTTAAGATATTTTTGTTATTCTGAGAATGGATAGAAGGTGATTGTTTACAGTTCTCATATAGTAAAATAACTAGACCTTTTTGTCTAAGTTCATATGAGAGAAGTGTTGTACCTCAAGGTTGAAGGAGCTGTTTATAGATGTAGACAGTGGTATTTTCTTAATTTTTCTAATCTGTTTTAATCTATCAGTTTCAGGAAAATGTTCTTTTTAAATAATTTTATTGTTACTTAGAGGGGACATTTTTAGGAGCCATATCGTTATTATTTTCACCTAGCAACTATTAGAAAGACTAAAGGAAAACATTGCCTAACTTTCTTTTTTCCCCCTAACTTTCTAATTTACAAGCAAAACTGTTTTATGACCTCAAACAGCCAGTTTTTACTCTTCTGTGGTGTTTAGGAAAATGGGTCATTACTGGTCTTGAGAAAGGAGAAGCAGTTTTTTTTTTTTTTTAAGTGCAGAGAGAAGTTATTCAATATAATTCCTCAGATCAGTGGAATGTCTATTGGGCATTATAATAGGTATTGCTGTAAAAATGGAGTTTGTCTACTAAAGTGTAAACTTTCCACAGTGAATTTAATATGAGAATCATGATACAAATGAGCGTGAATCTGACATAGCTGTTGTGGCACATGGAATGATTTAGGGCACATAGTGAATTAGCACATAGTACAGAACTAGAGTGACATGACCGAAGTCCCTAAATCAGGACTGGGATGAGAGTGTACCCCTTCTCCATACTTATCTCTAATAAAGAGCATGGAAAGTTAACATCAGGATCACGTTCTAGATTATTTATAATTTATAGAATAAGTCTGTTGTTTATGTTATGAATATTGATTAGTAAGTTAAAAAGCAGGAAAATGATAGAAAATTGACTTTCAATAACAATCTATAAAAAGTGAGAGTAAATAGAAGAGGGAAGTAGTAAATATTAATGAAGGGATCATCACTAATATCATAAATTGCCTAAGATCCTTTGTTTTTCTCCCATTCAATCCTGATATTTAATCAGATCCTACTTTCATTGTCTGCTCTCTGTGATCCATGTTTTAAATGGCTTTGTTGAGATATAATTCATACACCATACAATTTATACTCATATAAAGTACTGTGAAAATTTTTTTGTCTGCTGTTGATTTGAAATTCCCCACTGCTTTCCAAGGACATTCTACTCAAACTATTTAGTTGACTACATAGGTACAATCAAAAAATCATGACTATTTGTTTTGTTGATACAGTCTTGTAAGTCAAAGAGTGACATATAACTCTACTCTTAGATATATCTAATTATATATAGCTTTCTAAATATGATTTTTTCAAAAGGTGGTTTTTTTATGATGGACATAGACCTATTAAATATACCCCCTCCCTCACCCAACTCTGATCTGTAAGTTAAGGATTCAGAATATTGATCTTGTCTGAGTCTTGGAGTTTTTGGACTGAGAGATTCTGACTCGTTCTGACAGCACTCACAAGACTTTAATGTATAAGTCAGAAAACAAATTATTCAATATAATGTAAAATGTATTTGTCCAAGGGATTAGACACTGTATTTTCTAAACAGCACATTCTCTTCCTATAAGTAAGCTGCAGGGAATGCCAAAATATTATCAGTAAATTTTCTTATCCACATGAAAACAGAAAAAGAGGACTGATTATATAGTTCAAACACTGAATGGTTTTACTGTCTTTTAATCAGACAGCTATAGGCAGAATAATACCATCTAGTCCTCTCCCCATAATATCTGTGCCCAATCCTCACAATCTATTACCTTACACAGAAACTTTGCTGATGTGATTAGGTTAAAGATCTTGAGATGGTGAGGCTGTGGTTGATTTTCTGAATGGCTCCAGACTAGTTACATACATCCTCATAGCTAGAGAACTTTCTTGTAATGAAAGGGTGATGGACTATGAAAAAAACCAGAGAGACAGTAGTCTGAGTACTCAATTAACCATTGCTAGCTTTGAGGCTGTAGGAAGGAACCATGAGCCAAGGAATGCTGATGGCCTCTAGAAGCTAGAAAAGTGAAGGTAATTCTGCTCTAGAGTCTTGAGACTTTACTAATACTGTAATCTTAGCCCAGTGAGACTCATGTCAGACATCTAACCTGAAAGACTTTAAGGCAATAAATTGTTGTTTTTAAGTCACTAGGTTTGTGAGAATTTGTATGTCAGCAGTAGAAAACTAATATACAGATGTCTAGATTTTTTTTCCTGAATGGAACTGGTTGATGAACCTTGGACAAATATGACCCCCTCCAGGACAGTGCCCTCTTCCAGTGAGCAAGCCTTGCCTATGGTTGCCTCTGTGGCTCTCCTTTCTCTGTCTCGGGTCCCTTTCTCAAAGCCCTTTCTTGAATGAGTTGTATCTATTAAAACATTAAGAGTTAGATAGACCTAAGTTTGAATTCTGGTTTTGCTATTTTGCTAACTTAGTGTCCTGGGACAGGTAACAATATTCTAAGCCTTTGTTTTTCATGAAAAAAAAACAAGACTAATAATATTTACCCACAGGGTTGTTGTGAGAATAAAATGAGATAATATACATATGGCACAATGTTTGATATATAGTGAGTCCCTAACAAATGATAGCTATTGTGGTATTCATAATAGTGCCAGTGGTGGTGGTACTGGGGATTGAACTCAGTGCCTTTTCACTAGCTATGTCCCCAGGCTATTTTATTTTTTATTTTTATTTTGAGACAGGGTTTCACTCAGGCACTAACTTGCCCAGGCTGGGCTCTAACTTTTGATCCTCCTGCCTCAGCCTCCCAGACTGCTAGAATACATGTATGTACTACTATGCCTGGCCATTGTTTTTCTTAAAGACTAAAGGTGGGGTTTGCCAATAGCATGTATTCTCACCCTTATTCAGATATAAATATACTAAAAAATCAGTATGGAGATACCTCAAAGAGCTGGGATTAGAGGTTCCATTTGACCCAGCCATAGCTCTGCTGGGTATCTTTCCAAAGAATTAAAAGAATCATATCACAATGATATATGCACACCTATGTTTATAGCGACACAGTTTGTAATAGCTAAAACTTGGAAACAGCCCATTTGCCTATCAGTTGGAAACTGAATAAAGAAGATGTGTGTTTTTTTGTATAAAATGGAATACTACTCAGCCATAAAGAATGAGAAATTAGAGTCATTCATAGGAAAATGGATACATATTGAGGGTATACTCCTAAGTGAAATAAATAAGTCACACATGTATAAATACTGAATAGTTTCTCTGGTGTGAAGAACTATAATGGTACATAAGATCCTAATGATATAATTGACAATGTGAAATAGGAAGAAAAGGGCTAAAGGTGTAGGGAAAGCAGGAAGGGTAGGGGAAAGGAAATAAGGGAAAAAAAACAGGAGAAAATGAAAAAAGGGAAATAAAGTATTTGTAAATAGGGAAGGGAGGAGGGGGTGAAGGGAGGGCAGGGACAAGGGGAAAAATGAGAACCAAGACCTGTCATGTAAAATGTACAAGATCCCAATGATGAATGTAACTGTACTGTATACCTAAAATGTACCAATAAACTCAACGAGAGAATATACTAAGAACTATTGTGATAGTATATTCTCCCACAGAATTCTCTTCATAACTTTCTGGCTACTGATAGTAAGCCTTCTTACCAAAACCTTATTTTTTAAAGCTTTAATGGGTGGATTAGAACTCTTTGGCTTATGATGCAATATATAACACATTTTAATATTCCTTACAAGAGTGTAGAGTGAAGCAGACTACATTAAGGAAAACCTGGAATTCTGTTTCTGTAATTTAAAAACATCCTAATGACTGGAATGGTTTCTCCAGTTTTTAGTGTCTGTCATGCCTGGAAAATGGCTGACACCTAATAGCAATAATGTTTATTGAACTGAGCTAAACTGAGTTCTAAGCAGTTATTCTTTCACAACTTGTTTTGAATTCATTCCTTTTGTTACTACCCTAATTTTGGTCCCCAGTTTTCATGCCTACTGCATGAAGCAGAAGCCTATTGCAGAAATTTTAAACTGATGCTCTTTTTGCGCTTGTCTTTTCCCTCTTTTATCATCTTCCACAGTGCCACCAAACTAGACAAAGACTGATACATTGTCTTATCTCCTATTAGTTTTTGTCTTTGTCCCATTGCATATTGTATAACTGCTACTTTATATAACCCATTGTTTCCCAACTTTTTACAGCATTGAAGGCCTAGAGTATGACACTTGTGTGGTACATGGGGACAGCAGAACAGCCATCTTATGGCTAGAAGCTTTGTACCAAAAGAATTTAAGGTGATCACCATCTCAGTACACCTGCCACCTAGTTTACAAACACCAGTATCCCTTGGCATACCTGTTGGGAAGCTCTCCTTGACCTAACGTCTGAAACTTGTTGTGATTAGAATCCTATCTTTTATATAGATATTTCATGAAAATCTGCTGTGTTCTTTCTAAGCTCTAGGAGAAAGGAATTAAACACTCTATCCGTTATTCTATAAGATTCTCTAATTCCAGGAAGTCAGATCTGTGTACTCACTTCCAAATGGTTCTGTATTTCTTTTCCTACCTCTTCATGCCTTTTATTATTACTCTTATCATCATATATCTAAATCTTCATATTGCTTTCTCCATGATGCTTTCCCCAGTACATTTAAAAATAGTTTTATGCATTGTTTTCTTTTTTTATTATACCACAAGCTCATTCTGTTTGTTCACATCTATAAAGCCTAGATTCTTTGTTTTTTCTTCAACTGATACATAAAAGCCTAAAAATTGTACTTATTAGATTGTATATATTTATCTATACTTTAAATTTTTTTCATTATATGCCTTCTTTTGTTTTTATTGTACTTGTAACTATTGACCAAAATATCCTGCTTTCTATCCCTATAACTTTACATCATATAAATTCAGAGAAACATTTAATACTTTTCCAATAAGCACAAAACAATATTCAATGGACAGGTACATTATCAAGTAACAGCAAATGGTTTTAGGGGTTCATAATTAGATGAGATATTATTCTAATAGTCTTACATATGTTTAACGTATTTAATCTTCAGAACAGCTTTATAAGTATAAGATGTTACAGTTGAGGCATATGTAAGTAACTTGTCCAAGTTATACAGCTATTATGTCTCAACTGCACTGTAATGAGGTAATGCAGGCAGTTTTGATACGTGAGCTCATATAACAGCCATTCTGCTATGCTGTGCTATGCTATGCAAAGCAAAAACTGTATGTGGATGAGCAAACTACTACTTCTTAATGCTAAACATTCCCCTTGAGGTGAGATAGCTGTTATATATGTGAAAAAAATTATAGTCATAAGGAATATAGATTATACAGGGTATGATATCCGCAATAAGCAAGTGATCAGTATTTTAAACCAAATGTTAGTAAGAAGTTGAGCATGGTGACTCTTATCTGTAATCTCAGCTACTCAGCACTCATGGGTTTAAGGCCAGTTTAGTCAAATTAGAGACCTCAGTCTCAAAAAAAATTAATATTATTGTGGAGTGTCTCTTAGGTGAGTTAAGAAATGAAGTGGGTACTTTATATATATTACCTCATCCAAGCCTTATAATAGCACTGTTGATTACTTACTAATCTCTTTTATAAATGAGGACAATGAATCCCAAGTATTTTAAGGAACTTAACTAAGAGTTATTAAGTTAGGAAATTGGCAGACCTGAAGATGAAGCTGGTCACTTCAGCCGTCTTCATTGTGCTGTTTTCATGGTACCTCTGAAGCACAGGTGAGCAAACTATAACACAAATGTAGTTAGACGTGTGCTTAATTTGGGAAAATAGTATTGTGATCATGATAGTTTTCCCCTATAGCCAGTATTCTGGAATAAACCCAGTAAGATCAATATTTGTTGTTGCTAAATCATTACTATGTGATGTTGGCTTTTTTTCGCTTTTTGTGATTTAGTTATATATTCCACAATATGTATATGGTTCACAGGTTCTATTTATATCCAAAGATGTTTTATGGTGTTAGGAGTAGTGTTCAGACTGTACAAGTAAGTACTATATAAACATTATTTTTTAATTCTTAGTCTGAACATTGACATTTGACACTACTATGATTTTCCCTTGTAGCATCGCACTTTTACTTTGCTTTGTCTTTTTTTTTCTTCTGACACTAACAAAGAGATCTGTTCATAGAGAACTTACTCTGAATATGACAACTCTTCGTTGATATCTCAATGGCTTAGTCTCCACTTGCAGTTGCTTCTCTGTCTTTAATTAAACTTGTTTTTTTCTGTGTTGTAGCTGGGAGCACCATGTTGACACAACTCACTCTTGTACAGAACAGATTAAAATGTCAGTGTTCTAATGTTCTCATCTGTGGGAAAAAGAAAATATTTGGGGTATTTTATTTATAACTTTTAAAAGACTCCTCTGTGGAGAAATATTACTTATAAGATGGGAAACCATTTGACAGTTAAAGGGGCAGAACTCTATTTAATATTAGTCTCACAAAAAAGACAGGAAAGTATGAAAGATTACTAAAACTCTTTCCTAAATTCAGAACATATTCGATTTACTTCTTAATTTTTATTCCACTGTATCTTTTAATTCCCAAATGTTCTGTTTAATTCTTCCAAATGCTGTGTCTGCAGAATACTGACAGTTTCCACAATAGGCAGTTAGTCATTCTAGTAAATATATATTTATATTTATATTTATATATTTATATTTATATATATATATTTATATATATATTATGTGGAAGAAGACTACTAGTCAAGGGAAATGGAGTTGGGGCTTTAACTTTCAAATTATGTCTGAATATATCTATTTTTACAATGGAGTCACTGTTTAGCTATTTATTGGTAAGGAGACCAGCAAATTTAATACACCACAGTTTGAGACCCTTTTCCAGCTATCAGTCATTCACAGGGTATAATCCACACATTAGCACTGGGTGTATAGTAAAGAGATGGGCTTACTGCAAATTGATAAAGTAGGGATTTATTTAGGAATTAAGATTAATGGGGGTTTATAATACAGTATATTTGGAATATTTGTATCTATATGTAATGATTATCAATCCTTAAAACTTTATGAGTAAATAATATTTCTGTTTTACAGATGAGGAAAGCAAGGTCTATAAATGTAAAGCAACCTGCCCAAGGTAAAACACAAAGTGGACAAGTAGGATTTGAATCCAAGGGATCTTTTGTTTTTGTTTTTGTTTTTCGTGAGACAAGATCTTGCTATATAGTTTAGGCTGGCCTCAAACTCGTAGCAGTCCTTCTGTCTCAGCCTCCCAAGTGCCAGGGTTACAGGCATGCACCACCATGCCCAGTGGGATCTGATTCTATATAGCTTATTGTACTGGAGTTTCTGGCACGATTCCTCATTAGTATGGTAGTGGGTATCCCTGCCTGTCACATGGAGAACAGGTGTTCGCCAGGCATGACTCCTGTAATCCCATTACTTGGGAGGCTGGGGCAAGAGGATTGCCTGAATTACATAGACAGACCCTGTCTCAAATATCATGCCCACACCCAAAAAAGTAGTTTCTGAAAGTTTCTTAACCTTTGATATTGTACAGTTTGAAGCCTTTACTCGCTGCTGATATTGTTAGCCAATATGTAATATTGTGTAGATGATGAACACAAATATTAAAATGACAAGAAAAATTATTCCTTATATTCATATATAGTAGGTAGTAGCCAGGCTTTGGTGTATCTTTTTAATTTTTAAAAATTAATTACTAATAACTTTGTGGTAATGAAGATTGAGCCCACGTGTGCTCTACCACTTCTTATATCCGAACCGTTTTTATTTTTTATTTTGAGATAAAGTCTCAATCAGTTGTCCAGGCTGACTTTGAATTTACAATTTCCCTCTGGCCTAGTAGAATTTACAGGTATGTACCACTGTACCTGGCTGGGCACACTTCTTTTTTTTTTGAGACAGTGTTGGTATGTAGTTTAGGCTAGCTTTGAACTTTCTAGGTAATCCAGGCTGACCTTGAACTTGTGGCAGTTTCCTCTCAGCCTCCTGAGTGCTGGGGTTACAGGTGTGTACCACCACGCTCATATGGGTGGCTACATCTTAATTGGCAAAAGAATTATTAATTCTAGTATACCCATACAAAAAGCAAAAGGTAACTTTTTAGAAAGGCAGACATTAATTAACATTCCTAATGCCTACTCCATACTCCTAGTCTGGGAAGTTAGCTGCCCTCCAGCAGAGCATCTGCCTTTCAGACCTTATTTAGAGATTGCCTGGTTTGAGTTGTCCCTTGGGTTAACAGCTGTGGAATCTTGCATTTCTTTGGCATTGCTCCCTTCTATGTAAATTACAGATGTTTTCTAGTGCCCTTTTGGACTGCCTTTGGAAAAAGAGGAAAGTGAAAAGTACAAGTCTTTTTTTTTTTTTTCTTTTTAAAGAAATCTATCCAAGGTTCAATGTAGGAGGAAGTACATTTACTGAGTTTTTTCCCCTTTGTGTTTCCCTTCAATCATGGAAACTACTCCCTATAGCTCTGCTACTATGGGATCAATTTGTTGGCAAGGGTTATTCAAACATGAGCAGAATTTGTGTTCTCTTTAGATTAAAGTGCTAAAGCCAACAATAACAATTTTCATGTGGGAACTAGTGCTTGCTATCCAAGTCCAACTATACTTGGTAGCCTTTAATTTGCTATAGAAAAAAAATACGTATTTGAAGGGAGAGTGGGTCTTTTCCCAGGTTTTATTTGCTTTAATTTTACATTCTTCATCTGTTTTTAAAATAGAAGTTGTTTTAAGAGCATTTTTTTTGCCTTTAGATTTGTGGGTGGGAGATTGATACTTGAAATGTAACATATAGTTGAGTTCTTTTTAAAAAATTAACATTTATATTAAGGTGTAACTTAGAAACAATTAAGTAAATCTGAAATGTGTAGCATAATGAAGTTTTTTTGTTTTTTTGGTGGTTCTAGTGATCACACACAGGGCCTCATGCATGCTAAAGTTCATTATTTTTTATTTATTTATTTTTTTGAGACAGGGTTTCACTATGTAGTCCAGTCTGGCCTCGAACCCACAGCAATCCTCCTGCCTCAGCCTCTGAAGTGCTGGTATTTCAAGCATGTGCCACCATGCCTGGAGAGCTCATGAAATTTTGCACATATGTAACTTAATTCTTTCTTCCCCTCTGTTATTTTATTTAGTTTAAAATTTAACCCCTGTGGTTTAAGAGAAAGTAACATAATCTTGAATACTACTGCTTGGTTTAGTGTTTTAACCTCAGTCACAACCTCAGTACTATGTGACAGCTTTTCATTGTGTTCCCCATTCAGCTTCCTCTTTTATTTTTTTAAAAGTTATTTCAAACCTTTGTCCCCATATTAAGGGTGTCTTTCTTCCCATTTCCATATCAGCTGTTAGCAGATAGCTTTCTCTTTGCTTCGCCAGGGAAGTAGAAGCAATCGGGAATAAGCTCCAGTTTCTACTTGTAGACCTCTTCTTTTTTCCCAATATTTAGGGAGAGTACCCTTATCTATCCTTCCTTTCCTGTCATCTGTCTAAAGCTGTGCTTTCATTCCCTTTGGCTTAGTGATTGACACTATCAATTTATCCCTTTTGCCCTTTAGCTTCTGTTTTACCTTATTTGTCTCGTTGTATTTCATGATTGAGGCCTCTCAATTAAAAAAACAAAATGAAACGAAATGATACAGAATTTACCCCTTGTCCTGGGCCATCCTTTCTCTTCATGGTCATGCTTCTTGAGTCTTCTCACTTTTTCTACTTCATGGTCATTTGCTCTTCATCAGTTGTAAGTCAGACACCCACCACACACACCCTGAAATTTTTGTCATACTCATCAGTGACTTTTGCCAAATCCCAAAATACCTTTTTACCCTTTTTGAAACTCCTTCCTTGATATCACTTTCTCTGATTTTTTTCCTTCTGTCTCTAGAATCCCTCTTGAGATTCCTTTTGTGAATTTCAATTACTCTGCCTATCGCTTATATGTGGGAATTTTCCAAGATTCAGTCTTTATTTGGCTTTATTTCAATTTTATGCTTCTGTGAGCAATATGGTCCTCACACACAAGATTTCTAGTTGCTGCCTGTTTTTCCTTCTGACGCTATTATATCTCCAATTTTCTAAAACCAACTTTCTGCCTGACAATTGTATTTCCATGTTTCACTGGAATATTTGAAAAACTGACATCATTATCTTTACTCATACTCTTCCTTCCCCAAGTGAAACTTGTTTGCCTTACTGTATCTATCCTGATCACTGGCACCCTCTTTACCAGGCGCCAAGTTCTGGAGCAGAGCTACAAAGATGTTATAAAATAAAATAAAGTCCCTGTTCTCAATCACAGGGACTGAAGGAAGAGACATATGTAAACAAAGAATCACAGTACTTTTCATCATGATATACTAAATACAATGATAGAGATATGTTCCCCATGCATTTGTAACACAAAGACACTGAACTCAAATTGTGGATTCAGGAATGATACTCAAGTACAGTCCTCAGAAGTAGAAGTTTGCTGTAACTTCCTTTTCCTCTCCCCTTCATTATTTGCTGTCTCATTAATTCCAGTTTTGATATCTGTCTAACTTGTCCCATCTTTTTCATCACTCCTGCTACTGTTTTAGTTCAAGCATTTTTGGATTACTGCACAATCTCCTAATAGCTTTCCTTTCTCTAGTTGCATGATTTCTCCCTCATCTATTACCCACATTTATATTGTAGTCATTTTTTGTTTCCAGTATGACCATATCTTCATAGGTTTAAATCTTTCAGTAGTTCTCCATTTTTTTAGAAATTTACCTCTTGATCATGGCAGACTGGTCCCTTGGTGTATTGGCCCTGCCTCTTGGCTCACCTCCTTGTTATGGATACTGTTATTTTAATGTTTTATTGAGATATAATATGCCATATAACATACCCATTTAAAGTGCATGATTTAATGGTGTTTAGCATATTCACATAGTTGTCTATATAGTCATTTTAGAGTACTTTTATCACTCCAAAAGAACCACCAACCCATTTAGCAGTTGTTCCCCAGCTCACCCCCCCCCATTTCATCCTTAGGCAACTACTCATCCACATTCTGTTTCTCTACATTTTCTTACTCTGGATATTTTCATATAAATAGAATCAAACAATAGTCTTTTGTGACTGACTTCTTTCCATTTTCTTACATTGTCAAGATTTATCCATGTTGTAGAATATATTAGTACTTCCTTTTTATGGCTATATATTTCATGATCTAAATATACCACACTTTATTTATCCAATCATCAGTTGCTAGACACCTGTATATTTTTTGCTTTTTTGGGTAATATGAATAATGATGCTATGAAAATTCATATAAAAGTTCTTATGTAGTTATGCTTTGTTATTTTGGGGATATATACCTAGAAGTAGAATTTCTGGATTATATAGTTGCTCTATGTTTAATCTTTTGAGGAACTGTCAGGCTTTTTTTCCAACCAGCTCCACTATTTTAAATTTACACCAACAATGTGTATGAGTTCCAATTACTCTACATCTTGACAATACTTATTTTCTGGTTTGTTTTCATTTTAATATACTGGCCATTCTAATGAGTGTGAAATAGTACATATCAGTTGATTTTATTTGCTTTTCACTTGTGGCTAAGGGTTTTGAGCATCTTTTTATGTGCCTTTGGGTATCTTTGTATCTTCTTTGAAGAAATGTCTATTTAAATCATATTGTAAAAGTTGAACTATCTTTATTTTGAAGTTATAAAAGTTCTTTATACAGTGTATTTTAGATACAAATTCCTCATCCAATATGCAGTTTGCAAATATTTCCTCCATGTTATAGTTTGTATCTAAATGTACCCTTAAACCTTATGTGCTCATATTGGGGAGGTGATTGGATCATGAGGGTATGAACTCACCAGTGGAGTAACTTGTCAATATCCACTGATGAGTTTGTAGCTAAATGTAATGTTAGGAGGTGGAACCTGGTCAGAGGAGGCTGGTCACCATGGCCTGGAAGGATCTATCTCCCTCCCTCCTCCTTTGATTTCTCTCTCTCCTTCTCTCTGATTCCTGCCACTATGCTATAAATAAGTCTCCTCTGCCATATCAACCTACCTTGGAGCCAGCTGACTTATGGACTGAAATCTCTACAAACTGTCAGCCAAAATAAACCTTTCCTCCTTTAAGTTTTGGGTGTTGGGTATAGAGTCTCAGAAAGGAAAAAGTAACTGAAGATACTCCCCTTCTGTGAGGTTGTCTTTTTTCATTCTTGAGAGTGTTCTTAAAAACATTAAAAAAATGAATTTTTACAGTTCCAGATTGAGTTCAGTGGTGCATGCCTGTAATTCCAGCAGCTCAGGCAGCTGAGGCAGGAGGATTCCAAGTTTGAGGCCACCCTGAACCATTTACTGAGACCTTGTCTTAGAACAGAAAAAGAAGGAGGGGCTGGGGATATAGCTCAGTGTGAAGGCCTAGTTTTAACCCCCAGTACCATCAGAAAAGAAGAGGGGGAGGGGGAGGGAAGGGGAGGGGAGGGGAGGAGAGGGGCAGAGTGGAGAGGAGAGGAGAAAAGTCTTTTAGGTCTTTTAAAATTATTTCAACAGTGTTATATACTTTTTGTTGTATAAGTTTTAAGTTTACTTCAAAACATGTTAATTTTGATGATGTTCTAAGTGGAATCTTTTTATTAATTTCATCACTGAAGTAATTTCAAATTTAGAGGATTACAGCTGTTTTTTTTGATGTGTTTGTGTTTTTGTACAGGATCTTGCTGTGCAGTTTGGGCTCACTGTATAGCCAAAGTTGGCCTCGAATTGTGGAGATATCAGCCCCTCGAGTGCTAGTATTATGGATGTGTGCCACCACATCTGATTTACAGTTAATTTTTATATATTAAGCTTGTATGAACAGCTGTACTGAACGTATATATCAAGGAATATAGATTTTTAGTGGACTTCCTTAGTATTTTTGGTGTATAAGATTATGCCATTTACAAATAAAGATAATTTTCCTCTTTATTCTTCTGATTTAAATGACTTTTGTTTCATTTTGTTGCATAGTTAGCCTGGCTAGAGCTAGTTATGTCAAAACCAAGTGGTAGGCTAGGTGTGGTGGTACACACCTATAATCCTAGCACTCAGGAGGCTGAGAAAGGAGAATCACAGTGAGCTTGAGGCCAACCTGGGCTACATAGTTCAGGACCAGCCTGTACTACAAAACAAGAACCTGTCTCAAAACAAACAAACGAACAAACAAAAGAGTGGAAGAAACCCTCAAGTGTTTTACCTATTCTCTCTTCAAGCAGATTTAGTGTTTCTCTTTTAATATTTAGATCTTTGATCCATTATGATTTTAGATTAGTTCATGGTGAAAGATAATGGGTCTAGTTTCAATCTTCAGCATGTGGAAAGCCAGTTTTTTTCAGCACCACTTATTAAATGCAAGTACTTATTTAAAGCTTGCTCTAATAGTATTTTTTAAATATATATTTTAATAATTATTCATTCAAGAGATGTTTGAGAACCTATATAAGTGGAGCCATTGTGAGAGATCCTTTGTATGAGGCCAGATCCATCTAGCACCGCAGAAGATGAAGATGCAATATACTTGCTCTCCTGAATTTCTTGAGGGGGATGCAGGTCCATTGCCTAAATCCTGTCAAACACAAAGTTCAATCAAATCTGGTGATGGATAGGACTAATTTTTTTTCTTTTCCTAAATAAGGGATTATGGCAGCAGCATTTCCATTGTCTAATTCCACTATGGTGGGGTCAGCAGTATCAACACCCAGGGCCAAAGACAGCAGTTGCTTAGCAGAGTGGTTCTGTGATGTGCTTCTTCATTTCTTCCAGTTTCCAACCACACATCCTATTTGCTAAGTCACCAGGGATTGTTTGCTGCTTATTCCTCAAAATCCCTAATGTAGCCTAATGTGTTCCATGAATTCTAGACTCCAAGATTTTTGTAGTAAAAGAAAGATGTTGTCTAGTGAGGGAGGGATTAATAAAGAGCACAAAGACAAATAGGCAGCACAACTCCAGATCATCATAGGTGGCCTGAAGGAAATACAGAGGGAAATGGGGTAAACAGGGGAGGGAGACTGAAGATGAGTGCATGGAATTGTTACAGAAGAACGTGAAAGTAAAGTGACTGTGCTGAGACTGGTAGGCTAAGAGCAGCAGTTTTCTGAGTGAAAGGAACAAGAATGTGTTGAGGAAAGAATTTTGCAGCTCCCCCCATAATAGCAACCTCACAGGTGTTGAAATCAACTTGACTTTAACTAGTAGAAGACCTAAAGAGACAGTGGTTGTCAATTACAGTGGAACTTCAGTTCACAAACATGATGCTATTCATGATTCTGGAACCAAACTGGACAAGAACCAAATCAAGTTCAGTGGTTGGGTTCAATGTTGACCTTCTGGGGAATTTTGATTTGGTTCTCATCCAGTTTGGTTTTCAACAAGAATCATGGAGAAAATTGAGTTGATGAAGCCAGACACTGTAATATTTTTTCAGCTATTTTTAAAAACAATTTTATCTTTGATCCCCAGTACCAAAAAAATTAAATTTATCTTTTGACTGGTACATAAGACGTTAAAAAGTATTTAACCATTTTCATTGTTTCTTTTCAAAGAAAAGTATATTTAAATATGGAAACCTATGCTATATTCCATGTCTCTCAATTCAATGACAAACAATACTGTTTAGACTAAAAAATGTGCCTGAGCCAGGTGTAGAGGCACATTCCTGTAATCCCAGTACTCTAGGAAGCTGAGGCAGGAGGATCACAAATTTGAGCTCAGCCTAGGCAACTTAACAACTTAGACCCTGTCTCAAAATAAAATATTGAAAAAAAAAAGACTGGTGATAGCTTAGTGCAGAGGTCCTGGGTTCAATCCCCAGTACCACCAAAATAAAATAAAAGTGTTTCTGATTAACTACATTAGAATCCCCAGGGAAATTTTCTTTTTGTTTGTTTGTTTGTTTTTGGTACCAGGGATCTAACTCGGGTCCCTGTGCTTGCAATGCAGGAGCCAGAACCACTGAACTAAATTCCAGGCCCGGAAATTTTCTATAAATACGTATTTATATATTTATGAAACTCACCCAGAGAGAGTCTACCTGTCACTAGTGTTACAATATAATGTCCTAGATAGATAATTAGATAACACTGAAAGCAGCACCATACTTTTAGCTTCAAGTGAAGAACATAGCCGTAATAGTCTGCAAATACAGTTTATAGGTCCTCCATGTAAAATTGTTATATGTCCCTTTACCTGATAAACGTAAAGATTTTTTCCTAACTGGGAGTAAAACAAGGAGAAACAAGCATTTGTTCCATTAAGTTTTACCTTTTTTTTTTTCTTTTTTGTAAATATCTATGCTAGTTGTATTCTACAAAGGAATAATTTTTAAAAATTTGGAAGACTAGCTGGTCTATTCTTTAATATACAGAGTGTACCAAAAAGTATACTTGAACAGTTTGCTATACTAATTAATGTCTGGAAGCTAATGGCCTTCACTCTGAGCACCTCTTGTAATTGTAGAGGCCAAAGGTAGCTTGTGTTAATCTCACGATGTCTCAATAAACTTAATGTTAAAAACTTTATACAAGTGGTTTTTTTTTCTGTTGTATACATGTTTTTGGTGGACCCTGTAGTTAATATTCCAGACATTTTATAAAGCAAAAGTGCTATTATTTCTTACTAGTAATATCCAGCATTGAGTAAATCCTAGATCGTAATAGACTGAAATCTGTTCTGAAAGTGTTGATGATAAAATATCTTTAAAAAACTTTTTTTGGTTTATAGGACATTATTTTTCCTCCAGAGTCTTAGCTTCAAATTTGGTTAATCTAAAAGGAATCCCAGTCTAGTTTTTAATTAATCAATACCATATCAAACATATCTTACCAAAGGCTCAGTTTAGGTGCTATAAGAACTTTGAGTAGAAGGCAACTATTTTAATAATGGGCCACTGATGATTTGGAGTTATTCTAGCTAAGGGCCAATGCATCTCAGTAGATTCCAAAGGAAAATATTTCTCTTCTTTGCTTATTCTGGTCACAATCAGATAATTTTTTTCTCCTTGGATTTAAAAAAACAGGGCCGGGGATTTAGCTAAGTGGTGCCAACGCCTGCCTCTCAAGCATGAAGTCCCAAGTTCATTTCCCGGTACCAAAAAAAAAAAAAAAGTTAACAAATAAAAACAAAACCCTGTAAAAGATGGAATTCAAATGTGAGAAAATTGTTTTCTTCGGTCCCGTGCTTCTCAAATTGGTGTATGTCTAATACATCTTTAACACACTTTATTCCTCTCAGTTGAGAGTGAACAACAGAGATTCTACCTTATCCTAGATAAAGTGGCCATTGTCAAGAAATCTAATGACAAATTCTGGCGAGGCTGTGGGGTAAAAGGAACACTTCTACACTGTTGGTGGGAATGTAAACTAGTACAACCACTTTGGAAATCAGTATGGAGATTCCTCATAAAACTAAAACTAGAAATTCTATTTGACTCAGCTATTCCCCTTCTAAGTATCTTCTCAAAGGAGTTAGGACATCATGTTACAATGATAAATGCGTACCCATGTTTATAGCAGGACAATTCATTATAGCTAAATCTGGGAAACACTCTATCTAAATGTCCATCGCCCAATGAATGGATAAAGGAAATGCGGTAATTTACACACAGTGGAGTACTACTCTGCCATAAAGGATAAACTTGAGTCATTTGTAGGAAAATGGTTTCACCTTGAGTTCATAATTTTAAGTGAAATAAATCAGACATATAAGCTTAAGTAGCATATGGTTTCTCTTATATGAGAAATCAAAATTATAAAGAGCAAAATAAAAGATAGATAATAGGAAGTAGGGAGATACATCAAAAGGGAAGGGAATCAAGAGATGGAGGGTGGAAGAAGAGGAGGGAAAAGGATAAAAAAGGAATTGAAATGTGTTATGTACATTTATCAGCTCCACACAAGGAACATAAACATTATGTACTATAAACATATACTACTAAATGAAATAAAAAGACAACACTGTACCTCTTGAAGCATCATTTTCCTTTGATGCTCATTATATAACATTTAATTTTTATATAAAAACAAAAAGTTATATTTGGAAGTAGAAAAAATAAGTCTCATAAAAACATTATAATGATTTTTGTTTTTAAGTGATTAAATGTTTTTAAAATTTCCACTTTAATTTCTATTACTATCAACTGTTATAAGCATGGAAACATTCTCTGGAGTCTTCAATTCTTTCTAAAAGCAAAAAGGAGCTCTTCAAGCCACAGAATTTGAGAACCACAGGAAAAAGATACTCCTCACCAACTTACCCAGCATTTAAATATATACTCACAACCTTGCCCAAGGAAGATATTTATAGCTTCTTGTTTCAATTTGATTTTCACTTCTATTTTTTTTTCTTAGTTCTTCAAAGAATTCAGATAAAGCAAAGACTTAGATTGAGAATGGGAAATAAGACACATAAGCATCATTTATTAAATGGCAATAACTAAAAGGGTTAGAAAATCTCAGAGCATATATTTTATTTCTATGGTTCTGAATTTAGATAAACTAGTGTAACTTGAATATATCAATGTTTTGCATGGGTTTTGTTTTTTTGTTTTGCTTTGCTTGTTTGCTTGAGACAAAGTCATCATACATTTCAGGATGGGCTTGAACTTGTGGTTATACTTCCTTCTCCTGCCTCCTGAGTGCTGAGATTATTGCATCCATGTACTACCATGCCTTGTATAACTTTACTTTTTTTTGGTACCAGGGATCGAACTCAGGTCCTTGTGCTTGTGAGGCAGGTGGCAGAACCACTGAGCTAAATCTCTGGCCCTGTATTACTAATTTTTAATAGAAGTCATTAGGAAAACAATTCTGTTTATACCATTTATGTTGCTTCTCATTCAGGAATTTTTTTTCCAAAGTAAGAAAATACACAGATAATGCTAAACCTTCTATTTAAACTTTGTAATATTAGAAAAGAAGAAAAATTGCCTTTGAGAAAGTATCTAATTCTTTTTTTTTCGAGAAAGAGTTATTTTTCTGAAAGAACTTTATAGCTGTCATTGCAGTTGCAAGAAATAAATATATTACTAAAAATTCTCTGATAGTATGTGGATATTTGGCTTTTATTCCACTATTAATTGGAAAATTAGTACAAATTTTTTGCATTTCAAGGGTATTTTTTTGTATTTCAACTAAACTACTCTGAATCAAGAATATTCAGAACATCAGAACATTTGGAAATTGGAATTAGATTTTTAAATGAAATTACCCTTCTAAAATCAATAGCTTGACAATTTTCCATATGATAAAATGAGACTCACCACCGAAAAATTTCTTTAAGTTCAGTGCATATTACCTGGGAGGAAAACAGAATGGAAAAATGAAAAGCATGAGGATAAAAAAAGAAAAAAGACAAAAGTGGAAGATTGTGGTAGTGAGTCATTTAGTAATATCCAATGAGACTGTTTAAAAT
This sequence comes from Fukomys damarensis, assembly GCF_012274545.1. Classification (NCBI taxonomy): domain Eukaryota; kingdom Metazoa; phylum Chordata; class Mammalia; order Rodentia; family Bathyergidae; genus Fukomys; species Fukomys damarensis. The sequence goes on from NW_022900944.1 coordinate 35,455,005, forward strand.
GATTAGTGCCATTACAGGCTTTAGGACGTAACCAACAAATAGATAATGCCAGCAAATCTCTGGTGATTTGTTGGTTAGCTGGTTCATACCCTTACTATCATGTTATTGATCTCTCTGGGTGCATGGGTAATGTTGAAAGGAGAATCAGAAAGACATTGTTCCATGTCTTTACTAGGTGTGATGAAAAATATGGTGAATGCTACAACCACACACCATCCAATGGAAAGGCAGGCTCATAAGAACACTATGTGTCCTCATCTACCTTATTCACTGGATGTGACATGTGCAGGACCATAAGAAGTAAACATTTTGAATCCATTCAGCACATCAAGTAGCCATGATAGTGCAACTAAAGATGCTTACAAGAGAGGACTTCAGTAACTGCTTCAGAAAGTGACAAGAATGATGGAATCCATTTGAAGCAAAGGGGAATATTTTGAGGGGGATTAACAGCAGTGCATGTTTTACTCTGATACTTAAATTTTTTTAAACATTCACTGTATTTTTCTCACACCTCATATTTGTTTATCCTACTAGCCAGATAATAGATACTAGTTTAAGTGCTTTGCTTAGTTTTTTAAAATAAACTTTATTTGGAATAAGACGAGTTATGGAAAAGTTGCAGAGATCATAGAGAGTATCCTTACATAGCCGCTTACTCTTTTTTAGTTTCCTCTCATCATCATACATTACTGCTTGATTTCTTTTAACTCTCGCAAACAAAGGACTTATTTTACTTTCCATAGGAAGAAACAGGTGATATGTAAAGAGTAATTCATTCATTCAACAAATACTGGAGAACATACTATGAAGCAGGCATGATTTTTGTTAGGGTGGCCATGAGGATGCATTGGTGAGTAAGCTGGTATGCCTGCCTTCATGAAGTTATAATATTTACATAAGTTATCCTGGGTAATGCTGTACTGGATTAGTTTTCTTTTTATTCCTCTAGGAACTCATTATAGGGAAAGCACTGAAATGTTTTCTCTTACGAGCACATTGAATCTGCACTGTCCCAATCCCGGATGTGCTTCCTCAAAAGTATGAGATCTAGTTAATTCCGGGTCTCTATACCTTGCAACCTGCCCAAATTGCTCTGTAATGTTAATATTTTCCATTGCTTTTCTGAACATCCATATATCCTATTATATTTACTGCTGTTTATTTTCACCCTCCTACTTATAACCTACAGTATTATAGGCTCTGTAGATAGTATAGAATATGTGGAGATATAATTTTTAGCATGAAAAGATCTCTGGGTTAGATTTTTCAGTGAGGGAATATAGCCTGTAATTCCTGTTAACGGCAATGGGAGTCCCGTGACTATCTCACTGTACCCCTTGCTGAAAATGCTTCTATTCCTCAGGGTGTCACTGACTTTTGAATCCATTATAGAAGTATGGGAGGAGCAAGGAGGGAGAAGTACCTTGAGTAATAGGTTAGCCACAGAGAGACAAAAGAATAATCAGAGCACTTAGAAGCTGCAGAAAGCCTATGGAAAGAATGGGCAAGTGAGCTTCTTGTAACAGAGATTCCTGCTGTTCCCTATTTTCAGTGTGGCAAAGCAAACCAGGCCCCTATGGACTCTAATACTAAAGAATGAATTATGGACCTGAATAGTAATGTAGTACTGCTAATGATTTCATCAGTGAACATGGTACTTGTTATTCCTTTTAGGAGCGTGCGTGTGTGTGTGTGTGTGTGTGTGTGTGCATGTGTGTGTACTTGGAGGACACTAATTTGTCAGTTTATTAAAAAATAAATTATAGTTTTTAAAGAATAATTTATTCATCATGAATCTGACAATATGGAAAATACTGTATTTTTTTTCAGCAAGCATGTTGGCTCAATAACAAGTTATACTATTTTTCTTCCTAAACGTATTTTTCTCTTAGCCTGATTGTTCTCCATATATAAATTTTTATTACTTTGTAGAGATAATCAGATTTCATTTTGTTCTCATTTTTCAGGTGATATTTTTAAGTTTTGTTAAGAGCTTTTTGTAGCATTTATGATTTGTAATAGATTCCTAGTTGTCTTTGGGAAATGTTATACCACGATTAATGCTAAAAAAAAAATAATAATGAGTATTTTTGTCTGTACGCATTTCTTTTCTTCCAGTGTAATATATCAGCCGTAACACAGAATCATTTTAGTTTTAAATGTTTTCTCTTGTTCTACTGAGGGTCGAACATAGGGTCTTTGTAATGAGTATTTACCTCACTGTGGGTTCTGGGGGAATTCTTTCCAGGTCCTTGCTTCCTTGAACAAAGAATTGGGCAAGACACACAGAAAAGGTAGCAAGGATCTAAATTTATTGAAGTTGGGAAAGAAATATGCTCTATAGAGTGAAAGCAGACAAGTGAACAAACTCACAGTGGCTATGAGGAGAAAGAAAAGGGGTCTTTTGTACCTGGAATTTCTGGATTGGCTTCTTCCTCATGCAAATAAAGCATTGGGACAGTTGTACTATCAAAAGCTCACTTGGCCTAGGGCCAGATTTAAGGGGTCCTGTTGAAGCTTTACTTGGTTTTGTACTGTGTGTGAATGAAGAAATGAAAATAGAACTTTTCTCATTGGTTCTTTGTACAGTGCTCAGGAACTTCAGAATCATCCTAGATCCTGTGTTCTCTGTGACTTTGGTGGATTCCACCCAGTTATCTGACTCGTTTTCCTCAGCCTTACTGTCTTACCTCAGAGGTATATACCCAGCTCTTTTTATTTTTTGAGACATAATCTCACAAAGTTGCACAAATGCCTGGCCTGGGCTTGAATTTGCAATCTTTCTGCTATTACAGTCCTGTGCCATAAAACCCAGCCTGTTTATTTTTAAAAGTATTTTACATGTTCTCATACTTCCTTATACAAAATGTTCCTGAAGAATTTATGTGCTTTTTTCATGTTATCTATCTTCCAATTGTACTTTTCTGACATTTCTGTCGTTATAGTTGTATTAATATTTCATTAGTTTTCCAGACTCTCATGGTCTTCTCAAACCTTATCTTAATTTAATACTAGTAGTTTGAGAGTTTTCTTGAGATCTAGTTTTTTGTTGTTTGTTTGTTTGTTTGTTTGTTTTTGGTGAACTTAGGGCCTTGCACTTGTGAGGCAGGCAGTGGTACCACTAAGCTAAATCCCCAGCCCTTAGCTTGAGAATTTTCTAAAAGGTTCTTTCCTGGGATCCTTGAGGGAGTTGAACTTGTAGTTCTTGGAACAATCATGAACCATTAATCTGGTCTTCAGTAACTGACGTGGATCAGTATTTCAGTGAAGGCAAATTAAATATCAAGTAAATACCAAGCTACAACCAGAGACCTATGGAGATGGAGATATAGGGCACAGTGTTATACTATTTGAAAAGTGCAAAGATGGGCTACTGTCCTCAGTATATATGAGGATTTATGTGAGAGAAATGTATATGGAGGAGATCAACATCATTCAAAGAATGTCTCTTTGACTAAAGATTACCCTTTGTCACTAATAGTAAATACCCTTGAAATGGCTTGGGCAGCCCAACATGAAATGGAAAATTAATAATTTTCTGTAAACCTGGATTGTCATCTGGATGATTTAGGACATCACTTTTTTTTTTACTCTCCTACTACTGGGGTACAGCTCTTGTGCAAGTGACATAATTTACATTTCTGTCAAGCTTGAGGCTTCTAAGAAACACCCTTTCTTTTCTCTCACCGAGATTGCCTACATTGTCTTAAATATTGAATATTGCTGTTTGAGTTTCACTTGACAGTTTTTATCTAGTAGTTTTGTCTTGTTGAAATCTCAAAAGTAAATAAATCCTGTTGCTATTTTTTAAGTGTATATATATATATATATATATATATAGAGAGAGAGAGAGAGAGAGAGAGAGAGAGATACAAAG
>NW_022900944.1:35458956-35481769 GCF_012274545.1 Fukomys damarensis
TATATATGCCTTTCAAATATTTGGTTGGAAAAAGAAGACTGTTCCTATCTTGTTCATCTGGGTAAAACTCATTTACTGTTTTTCCTTTTAAACTGTTAGCTCAAGTGACCTTACACACAAGTCCCAGCTGTGCATTAGCATTGCTTGGGGATGTGTTTGTATCTTTTGTCTAAAAATACCCAGCCGGTAGGATTCATGATCCATGAAAGCTAATTGAAACAATTTCTCTTCAAGTTTTGGCAAGCGAAGCATGCATTATAAGCATTAATATCTATAAATTGAATTGTTAATGAATCTAGACACTAATAATGCAATTTTGCAGGCTTAACTAGAAACACTAAAATTATCAGGATCTGGAGCAGAATTTTCAATCATTTTTGCTTATTAAATAGCAAAGCTATGCTTTTAATAAGCTAATCATTTTTATTTGACCCCACAGGAATAGCTCAGTTGATTAGAAACAGGTTTCTAAGTGCAAAACAATGTTTTCTCTTACTGTTTTAACTACCAAAGTACTGAAATTTTAAAATGGATATTTGATGTCACACTCTGTGTCTTCTAATCACATTTGTACATGCATGTAGTGCTTCCTGAAATATTTACATATTCCATTTCTTCTCCTTTATACTGTATATTTCATTCATATATATATATATGTATATATATATGTATATATATATATGAATACAAACATATAAGATTGAGCTTCCTGGTTGCCTTTCTGATGTCTTTTTTTCAGATACTTAGATATATATATCCATTTGAGTATTATCTCATAAAACTTTTTGTATAACCCTAGTTTAAAAAGCAACACTGTTTAGCAGGTAATGTTAAGCAACAATGGAATATTTTCTCCTTACTGCTGGAGTAACTTTGGGATAGCAAGCCATGCACTTAAGGGCACATTTAGTGCTTTCACTATTTGTACACCAAACAGTTCCCAAGTGCCCTGAGAGAGTCATTGTACCTTTTTGTGTCCTTTTACTTACTACCTAGGAATGACTTCAGTATTAGGGAGAGTGAAACAGTATTAACCAGGAGTATTGTGGCTTCTCTGTATATTCTCAAGGGGGTTGATGAAATTGGAATTCTTCTCCTTCCTATACAAATCCTAAGGACATGCACAATTGTCTGGACTTGAGCTATGGAAAACTAAGATGCTGAAGTATAAATGTTGAATCTGATAGTATATGTGAATTTTGGCTTTAAAGATTGAGATTCATTGGTGTTGTCTGTTTTTCAGCACTGCTGCATATTCCTTTTGACTACTAGGTTTGAGCACTTGTAGTCCATTTAGAAAGATGCAATGTGTGGCCAGTGTATATCATGTGCAATTCCTCAGGAATATAGTGTGTATACATTTATAAAAGTGTTTTTCTGCCAACTCTTGAATTTATTTACATAAAGCTTATACTTTGATTTCCTTATAAATAGCTTCATCAAACTGACAGTAAAGTGATCTTTGAGCATTTTGTGCTGCTTTTCCCAAAGTGATTTAATAATCTAAGGTGAGTTACTAATCATAAAGCCCAGAGAAAAAAACAGAAAGACAAAATTCTCCTCCCAAAAAACTGTTCTAAGAACATTCATTTCTTAGGTGATAAATTTTTTACTACTTTCTGGGATTTTGAGCAAGACTTTAAAGTGTTTTATTAAATTCAGTCTATTTTTTTACTATTAGGCATAAAATTTAGGTTGACCGTATCTTTCCAGTCCCCAAATCTGATTAAATGATTCTGTAGATTACAGTGTTGCCTGGATTTGATGATCTGTTTTTATTAACTTGCAAGGACATGTAGTTTTAAAATCATATATACTAATCTGAATTCTATAATCAATATCCGGAACTGTTTAAGTCTATGGGCAAACAGTTGACCTCTCTTCTTGAAGCAGTGAAATGATATATGTTCCGGAATGAGCAAAAAGTCTTTGCCATTTTTTGGCCATTATCTGGTCAATTTCATGGAAGTTAATTCCAGAGGCATATCTTTGATACTTCAAGCATAGTGTCTGTTTTTTCTTATCCAAGTATTTGACAAAAAATTTTTATGTGTTTAGTATTTTTTTAATTAAAAAAATACCCTGAAGTGATAGTTTAGAAAAAAATGACTCAGAATCTTTAAAGTAAAATGTATATAGTACTATTATTTTCATTCCAATGTTTGATTTTACTCTAGCTCTGTTTCTCAAAAATATTCCTTTTGATATCTGTAGTGTTACACTGAAAGGTATACCCCATTCCAGGGAAGAATTGAGTTGAAAGGATATCGCAAATATTTTCTATTATTTTGTGAGTGCCTTAGAACATCTATAGAAGAATTTAAAAGCAGTATATCAACCATAAATGTCAGAATAATCCTTACTACAAGCTTAATTCTTGACCATTATCTTAAAATACTTTTAGTTAAGATAGTAGGATTTAAGGTTTGGTGAAAAAAAATCTGTTCTATAACTCTTAATATGAAATTACAATGTTAATCAAGTGGTTATACTAAATCCTGAGTAAGATAATCTGTTAGGATGAATTTTTAAAAAATTGTTTTTCAATTCTTTTGAATAGTCAATATTTCTCAAACTTGAATATCAAAGTATAAAGGAGTATATGCTGTAAATGTTACTTTACATTGCATTTTTCTTTCTTCTACTTTTGTGCCATTTCCCCTCCTTAAATAACTATTGGTATTAGTCTTTTTGTAATGCTTATAGCAAGTTTTAAAATGTATATTGAAGGTAACTTAAATATATACTCTTTTCTCTTTTCATCATTTCCTACCACCCCACCCCCCCGCAGTGGTACTGGCGATTCAGGGTTGAACCCAGGGCCTTTGGCTCTGAGTCTTATCCCCAGCTCTTTTTTTTAAGTTGCTAAGTTGCCCTGGCTCGACTTGAACTGGCAATCCTCCTTCCTCAGCTTCTCAGAATGCTGGAATTACAGGTGTGTACCACTGTGCTTGGTTTCTTTTTCCTCTCCTACTCTCCTCCACTTCCTCTTTTACCTCTTCCTTATCCTTCTTCTCCACTCCCCTCCTACTTTTTCATCCTCTAAACATAAATGATATATATGATAGATATCATTAATTGGTCACATAGTTGCCCCAACTAAACAAAGCAAACCAAGATTCATTTAATAAGGAGAAAGGAGAATGTGTATTGGGAAGACGGCAGTAGCATCTGCCAAGAATTATTCTGTTTGTGTTTTGGTCTGAGCTGAGTCCCGTAGTATCAGTGAAACTATTGATTCTATTTAGCAATTGACAAAAGCTTAATTGTTCTTCACCATAGATGTCTGTGATTTCTGTATAGCCCAGTGCCTTGTAAAGAGAAGCTGATCAATAAGTGTACAGAATAGAGCTTATGATATCTCTTCCCCCATAACTGCTCATCTTCAATTCAGTTAATGAAACCACTATTTTGGTAAGTTGTTGAGACAGAAACTAAGTGGTCAGCCTTAATTCTAATCTTTTTAGCCTTCAGATGCCTTTTCTTCTCTTGTACATCAAATCTATTTCATCACATCCTATTGGCTCTACCTTCAAAAGACATTCTATGGGAGACTGAGGCAGGAGGATTGCAAGTTTAAACCAGGTCTAAGCTATTTGGAGAGACCATGTGTCAAAGTAAAAAATAAAGGTCTAGGGATGTATCTCAGCGCAGAGGTCCTGAATTCGATCCCGGTACTAAAAAAATATTCAGCTACCTCACCTTCCTGGCCACCACCTCTGACTAGGAGCACCTGGCTATCCTACATGTTTGCCCGTCCTCTTGCAGCAGCTCTTTTACTCATTTCCCTACTTCCCTTTCTGTCCCCTATAATCCATGTAATATACAAAGTGACCTTGAAAATAAACCATTTTTCTTTATAAAACTCTCTTAGGTGATCCAACTGAAATTACATTAAAGTCTGAAGACCCTACCAAGGCTGGTAAGGCCCTTCATCAGATATTTTTTTACTTTTTTTTTCTTTCATGATACTAGGATTGAACCCAGAGCCTTTACACTGAGTCTCATCCCAACCCTTTTTTAAAGTTGTTTTGAGACAGGGTCTCTCTAAGTTGCCTGGGATGGTCTAGAATTTGGGATCTTTCTGCGCTGGCCTCCCGGAGTGCTGGGATTATGGGCATGCACCAACACATTCGAAAGTCTGCTTTTTCTTTGTCACCTACTATTCTAGGTTTCTTCTGTTTTTAACCAGAACTCAGGTTATATCATACTCCCTCACTGCAACTTTTTCTAAACCACATGTACAACACTTTCTAACTATACTATATCTTGTTGTATTCTATCACTTTAGTTTCTTTATAACACTTATAACTATTTGATAATTATTTGTATACCCACTAAGTTTTTGGCTCTTCCCAATAACTATAAGTTCCATGAGTGCAGCGATTGTGGCTGTCCTGTTTGTTTTTTCATTCAACAAATCCTTATTGAACATTTGTCACATACAGTTCTCAGTGCATTGATGATGGGAGCTAAACAATAAACAAAGATGTAAAATGTATAGTCACAATTTTAAATGCCACAGGAAGGGAACAAAGATTGTCTGGATGTTGATGATGTTTCACTTCCTTTTGCCTATTTTTGCAGTGACATTGTATAACAAACCTCTTAAAAATCAGTGACTTTTTACCACTAGACATGTATTTCTATGGATCTCCTCAGTTTCTTATAATCCAAGCTAGACTTGGTTCCATGTTATGGCTTATATTCAGATATAGTTCATGGATTTTTTTTCTAATGCCAGTACAATACTGAATCATGCTGTTTTTTTCATGACAAAAAGACAGAATGCACGAGACCAAGCCTAGCAATGCAATCCATCTTAAGGCTCTACTAGAATCATGTCTACTAACTTCCCAGTGGCTGAAATACATTGTGTGGTCTAGCCTAAAGTCTAGGGGCTGGGAGGTAAATTCTGGCCACTATGAGGCAGAAATGTAGCTATTTTTGTTTTTGTTTATTTGAGACATAGTTTCAAATGTACTCAGGCTGGCCTTAATTTGTGATTCTCTTGCCTCAGCCTCCCAAGTGCTGGAATTATGGGAGTGTGCCACCAAGCCCAGCTCAAAATTGTAGGTGTGTATTACTCCTACTGAGGAGTGCAAATTTGAGACTAATAATATAATCTAATGTAAGGTCGGGGAAATTGTTGCTGTTACTTGTGTAAAGTGGAGGTCAAGGAGGCAATTGTGGGTATCTGGAGAAAGTGTGGTCCAGGCAGAGAGAACAGGCACAAAGATTCTGCACTAGCAATACATTTGGCCCTTTAGAAGAAGGGCAAGAAAGAGGCCTATGTAAGCAGAGCAACAGAGTAATGAAGGAATGAAAGACATTGCAGAAGATGCAGGGAAGATATAATTATAGAATACTGCAAAGAGTTGGACTTGTCTTATTATGAGGTGATAAACTATGAAAGGATTTTGAACAGAAATGTATCTCCCCAGAGCAGAACCTGGCATATGGGAATTTCCAGTGTATATATGTTAAATAAATGCTGCTAATGATAGTTATTCTGACTTCAATAGTGCTTCCCAAAATAATCAAAGAAAAATATTTAAAAGTGAATGCAGTCAGATAACTAAACCTTAGAAATAATAGTTATTAACAATAAAATAGAAATGAATCATAAGGAGAGATTCTGATAAGAGAGTTGTAAGATATTGCTTGCCAGAGTGAAAGCCATTTGGTGAATCTTTGAACCCAAAGAAAGGCCTTTTGTGTTTGAAATTAAGCTAGTTATGTAGAAAAAGCAAGATTGAGCTTGGTGGACATTTTTTAGGGATCTGAAAGAATTATAGGGCTTGTAAAATGATAGGAAGGAGATTATTTTAGACAGAGGTAATTCAATGCAAATTGCCAAAAGTATATTGCATTTATTGGAAAGAGAAGTGAAGGCCTGTGTATATAAAATATTTCAATAATTACAAAGCTAAAAATGTAATTGATTTGTAATAATCTTTGTCTGTAACCCCAAAAAATCAGGTAAAACTTAATCCTGCTTGGTAGGATTATTACTATTATCATATGAGACTACATTTGTCAAGTACCTTTCCAAAATTTCATGTCTCTTTGTGGCCCAGAAGGACATAATAGACATATCAAAAACCATTTTCTTCCTCTGCTTTCTTTCTTTTTTAATTAGTACTGTCTTCTATTTGGTAGAATTTCTGCAAGAAATATTTTAAGAAAGAGAAATAATTTTAAAAACACACTCCTTATTTATTTTCTAGTTGAATATCCAAACGAGGAAGCCATGAAAAATTTTTGAACAATATAATTATCTATCTTATTATCTGTAAGATTTCAAATAAAATTCAACCCATCTGAAAATCAGAGTTCATTTTCCTTCTCAGCCCCTGCATTACTCTTCTATTATTAATGTATTAAAGTTGATAGCTGATCAATAAAGGCCAAAAATATTAATTACATTTCTTAGATGTTGTAACTGTTCTTTTTTTTTTGGTTTTTTGAGACAGGGTCTCTCACTATGTAATGAGACTGACCTGGAACTCACTATGTAGCTCAGGCTTGTCTCGAACTCACAGCAATCCTCCTGCCTCAGCCTCCCGAGTTCAGGCTGGCCATGAACTTACTATGTAGCCCAGGCTGGCCTCAAATTCATAGCTGTCTTCTTGCCTTAGCCTCCCAAGTGCTGGGATTACACATGTACTCCACCTCACCTATCAAGTTATTACTTTAGTTTGAAAGACAACTTTGATTGGTTCATGTTCAAACCCAGACTGCCTCGTTCAAGAGTATATGCTTATTTTAAAATTAATTTTATTAGTACATTTTTGATATACATCATGATCACATTCATCAAAGGCAATTTGTACCTGTACATAATATATCTTGATTCTTCTTTGTTTCCTTATTCCCCTCTCCTCACTTCAACCCTATGCTTTTAAGCTGCTGTGGTGGTACAGGCCTATAATCCCAGCACTCAGGAGACAGGAGGATCGCCATGAGTTTGAGACCAGCCTTTGCTACGCAATAATTTCAAGGCCAGCTTGAACTACATAGCAAGACCTTGCCTCAAAAAAAGAAAAAAAAAAAGTCTACTCTTTTTATGCTTTTTTTTTTTTTACAAATGATTCAAGAGATTCATTTTATTTCAAGTCTCTTACCTAGTAGTATGACATATAGTAACAAAATTTCTAAAACCAAATGAAAGCTAACATGGTCTATGAATTTATTTGTTTTAAAAGAAATGTAAACTTTCATATCAGCTGTCTAGAGAATGTCACCTCTGAGACATCAAAAATGTGATTTTTCTCTTTTAAAAAAAAGCATGTTGGTGTTATACTGTTTTTCCTTATAATGAAAAAGTACAAATAAGTAAAAATGATTTGCAAAATTATGTAGTTATATTCATGATCTGTAAGTACAAACTAATATTTCCAGTTAAAAGTTACCCTCTGTCCATTTTTCTCTTGGCCCAATTACAGCATACAGATAAATCTTCCTTTATTTCCAGATTTCTGTAACTTTACTTTTTAGAACACCCCCCCACCACGCCACCATATTACCTGACTTTAGTAGAGTAACAGTGTTGTGGGCATATTTCCTTTGGAGGGGCCAATAATAATCCCAGCGCTACTAACCAGAGAGCAGTCAGTTCTTACAAAACACCAATCAAGCAATGAAGAGGACCTCCCTGAAGTGCAGGATGGCCAGCACCCACCATCAGAATTCTGTAGCTACTTAAACATGCAGCTCTCACACAAATGTCCCCACAGTGCCTGTAACCCGAGGGCTGGCCAACTAGTTAACCCACTGCTTTCATAGCCTCTGTCTAACTCTACTCTGTTGTGTGTCTGACTAGTTATGACTGTAAACCAAGGGATAAACTATGGGTGGAAAAATCCCCAAAACGATTAAAATGTCAGATACCCTCTCATGAAATGAAGCAGAAATAAGGTCAGTGATGTCATGCAGTTTTTGTGATACCATGGAAAAATTGATTTTTGGTATTAATAAGAAAATTATGCATTGGTGAAAATGCAGGCTTAGAAATATAGAGCTGAGGGTTTCAATCTGTGGTGTCTTCAATGATGAGGGAAAATGGAGTTCTTGTTACTAAATAGAGCTGATCTCGCTTGTGTTGCTGATGGCTCCCTACTGTTTTTATGCTTTCAACTTGTATTGTTTCATCACATTATTTTGAGCCCACAAATTCTCATGTTTACAAATTTTACCAGAAATAATTACTTATTTTCACTCTCCTGCCATGTTAAATACCTCTGCTAACTTTTGTTCACTTCTTCCTCTTGGATTTTATTTTCTTCCTGTTAAAGTGCATCTTAGTATTGTTTTTAACAAAGATTATGAATATTAAAATTCTTCTTTTTGGTACTGGGTATCAAATTTAGGTCCTTGCCCTTGTGAGGCAGGCGTCAGCACCACTGAGCTAAATCCCCACCCCCAAAATTCTTTCCTTATATTCCCAGAATCCCCCCTCTTCCTTTTTTTTTTTTTTTTTTTTGGTGTGTGTACAATAGAATCCTAGGTTCATAATTTTTTTTCCTTATTTTTGGTAATATTTTCTATTATTACCAGTAAGAAGTCTGCTGTCAATCGTGTGTGTGTGTGTGTGTGTGTGTGTGTGTGTGTGTGTGTGTGTGATTTTTTTATTTTGCATAGGGCCATGTAGTTCAGGCTAATGTTGAATTTACTATGTAGCCCAGGCTGATGTTAAACTTGTGGTGACCCTCCTACCTCAGCCTCCTAGGTGCAGGCTTTATAAGTGTGTGCCACCATGCCTTGCTATTAATGTATTTCTTGGAAATTGACTCTTACATTTTCTTCTTTTTCCCTTAATGGTCTGATTTTATTAGATATAATTCTGATTTTTTTAAAACTTAGAAGACACTTGACAGTTTGTGATTTTCTACATTTGAAAAATTTTCAACCATTATTTGTTCAAATGTTGCATCTTTAGTTTTCTCTATTCTCTTCTAGATTTTCCTATTACGTTAGAGCTCTATATTTTACCCTCTGTATCTATTGACTTTCCTTCACCTTTTTACTTCTCTCTCTCTTGCACATTGGGAGATTTCTTCTGCCTTATTTTTTGATTTACCAATTCTTTGTTTTCTTTGTTTGGGGAAGTATTTACCCATATAAACAGGTTTTTTAAAAAGATGGGGTTCAGGAACATTACCCCAAAAGTATGACACCTTGGCATTTTTTAAATGACAGAGGCAGAAATCTCTATGACATTCTCCTGCTGCTAACTCTGGTCAGGCAAGGGAATCCCAGCAGTTTATTTGTGTCTTTCTTTCCTTTTGCTCCTTTGGGTTCTGAATCTTAGAAGCACTACCTACTTCACAGCCTCTTTTGGATGTCTCTTTCATCAAGGTTAAGTTATGAAAGCATCATGAATTTTTGTTCTGAGTCACTTGATAGTTACCTTTGGTTAAAAAGAAGGAAAAGTTCAATGCTACTAGAAATATTTACTGTTTATTGTAGCTGAAACCTGATGAGAAAATATTTGAAAGTTTTTTTTTTTTTAAATCTCTATACTCAGAAGTTGGCTTAAATGGAATCTGACATTCAAAGTGTGCATATTTTTTAAGCCTTCCTGTTTTCTAAACTCATTTAGAAGTTCTCCCCTGCGAACTTCTTTCTAGACTGAATCTACTCTTCCCTAACCCCTGTTGACTCTATATGCTCTACCAAATCGGTCCATCTCCTTGTGGGACTTTATTGGCCTCTTTAGGAAACTTAAGAACTCACCAAACTGGTCCCTCTCTGACCTCCTTTTTCCAATTACTTCTCCTCTTCCTTCCACCTTTTACTAGTTTTGATCATCCATTCAGTTCCTTTGAATCTTTGATGACTTCTTCAGGCTCTTCCTTCCATTAATGCATAGTTTTGTTTGTTTTAGTCATGTTGATGAGGGCCATAGTTTCATTTTTTATTTCCATTGCTATATGATGAAGAGAAAACTAGATTCTTTTATGTTTTTTGTTGGTAGAAACAATGCTGCTAAGATTTTTGCGAGTTGTGTACTCTGCATTCACCTGAATTAGACTTGTTAGGTCAGAGAATATGAGCATTTTTGTCTTTACTAGGAATGTCAAACTTGTTTTCCAAAGTGTTTATACTGGTTTTGCTTTTGGTAGGACATATTCTCCCAATGTGTTCTTCTTTATGAGTATATTGGTCATTCTTTGCTCTTGGCTTTTCCATATACTTTTTATGATACCTCATCAACTTCAAAAAATGCTATTGAATTTGTTCTAATAATGAGTTAAGTTGGGGGAGAGTTGTTCTTAAAATATAGTTTTTTCTATCTATTAACAAGCTTTCATATCTTTTGATTTGCTTATATCTTCCTGTTTCAGTAAGGTTTTATAATTTTACATGTCATCTTTTAGTTTTTCATACATCGTTTGTTACTGTAAATATTTTATTAATGAATATTTGCAATTCTGAATAATTGGAGAATAATGTAATTAATGCATATATGCCTACACCCAGCTGTATAAAATATTAGCATTGTGCATTATTTCCTGTTGCTGCTTTTTCTCCTCCAATTAAGCATTATAGACACAATTACTGTTCCCATAGTGTTCCTTTCCTATCTTGTTTTCTTCTCTCTTCTAGTTTTCATGGATCCACAGTTTGCAGGTTTTTATATTTCTTCAACATCTTATGTATCTGTGAGCAATACATTGTTTTGTATTTTTTTATGGTAAATACATCAATGTCCTTTATTAAATAGCAGCCTTTTTGCATTACTAGAAAGTAGTTCCTCAAAAGCTTTTTGCATACAATGTAGATAATTTTTATTTTTCTCATGGATTCGTACTAAAACATTTCACCTTTGGAACTCATGTTATTTTTGTCTTCAATAAAGTTTTATAGAGGAGAAAGTATAAAGTTTTTAAGTATGCATATGCTCTCATTGATTTTACTCTTTTATGATGCAATATGTAAATTAATGATTTTGGCTATACCTCATTGAGATGAAATTTTGTTATTGATTTTAGGTATTTTTTAAAAGTTTTGCCTCATTCACCTACAATTTAATTTCTTATGCACTTGGACTAAATAAATACGTGAGGAAAGACAAGTTAAATTGTGTACATGTTTCAAAACTCCCTCATGAAGATCTATAAAATTTTTCATTAGGTTCGACACTGAACACTGAAAAGAAAGGCAGGAAAAAGTAGTTGGTTTTTATTTGAGATTGTTGGTAATGACTGGAAGTAAATTGAAGAATATTTGGAGTGGGGCACGGTGGCACACACCTGTAATCTTAGCACTCAGAAGGCTGATTCTGGAGGATTATTAGTTTGAAGACAGCTTGAGCTATATAGTGAGACCCTGTTTCAAAAAAGAATTTTCAAGTGTGGTTTACCTTTTCCCTGGTTGTTTTTTATTGGTAGAAACAATGCTGCTAAGATTTTTGCGAGTTGTGTACTCTGCATTCACCTGAATTAGACTTGTTAGGTCAGAGAATATGAGCATTCATTCTTTCTTTCCCAAAGTTTAAACAAATTCAAATGATGTCTTGTTTACTTTGAGATAAGTATCAATCCATGTCTTTGTTTCAAAAAATGACAAATGAATGTATATTTGCTTTAGTTACCAACTGTGTAGTACTAATTTTACAAGGATAGAGAAACTGAGTATTGCCTTGCATGAGAAAGGAGTAATAGTTTACCCATGGGTTAAGGAAAGAAAAAGATGAAGATAAAATTGGAGCACTTCATTTGAACCTTAAGAATTCATAAATAAATTTCAAATAGAGTATTTATATTTCAACTTCTTTTCTGTATTAGTAGTACTGTTAGAATAATTGAATCAAATGGGTACATATTGAAGATATACTCCTAAGTGAAATAAATAAGTCACATGTGTAAATACTGAATAGTTTCTCTGGTGTGAATAAACTACAATAATACATAAGATCCTAATAAGATTACTGACATTGTGAAATGGGAATAAAGGGGCTAAAGGTGTGGGGAAGGTGGGATGGGTAGGGGAAGAGTAAAAAGGGAAAAGAAAAAAATGTGAGATAATGAAAAGATGGAAATAAAGTGCTTGTAGATGGGGAGGGGAGGAGGGGGTGAAGGGAGGGTAGGGACAAGGGGAAAAAATGAGAACCAAGACTTGTCATGCAGAGGTACAAGATCCCCACAATAAATGTAACTGTACTGTATCCCTACACTGTACCAATAAACTCAGTTAAAGCTGAAAAAAAGAATAATTAAATCAGATGGGATTATTTATTTTGTGGGTATTTTTTTTACATTGTTATGTTTTTAACAGTACATGTTTGCATAATATAATGTTAAATTTCTCATAGGGATTTGGTAAATGTACATAATACTTCTTAATTGTTTTTTCCTCCCTTTCCCCACTCCTGTCCTCCCTCCATCTCTTAGTATAGCTCTTTCCTTTTACAAAATATCTATCTCCCTATTTCCTATTATCTATGTTTTCTTTTTCTCTTTATTTATATTTTGTATTTCTTGTATAAGAGAAACCACGTAGTATTTAAGCTTGTATATCTGGATAATTTTAATAAACAAGTTTAAGTGCTTTATATAAAGATGAACATAAATAGTAAGTCACTTTTGGTAGACTTGTATAAAATGTGCTGTTCCAAAACTGATGGACTCTAAGTTTCTATTCATTAAAAACAAACAAACAAACAAACAAAAACAGAAAACTAAAGTTGTTATTGTGTTGGATGAAGGTAATGAAGTCAGAGGGGGGAAGTTATTTAGAAGATAAAATAGAACATGGCTGTTTGGAGAGTTACAAATAAGGTCGTGCTAGTCCCATAGTTTTAAACTTAGAAGGTAGCTGTAATTTTAAAATCCAGAAAATTCAAACATTATAGCCAATGTAAATATTTTACTTCCTGAAAGTTGTTTTAACCTGTGTTCTTGTCAAATGAAAACGTCATAATAGCAGGCTCTGTTTGCTGGCTTTGGTGACTACCCCATATCTGTGGTTATGAAGCAATTATTATACTGTTCCTTTTTCCCCTTCATACAATGAAAGCAAAGGATACATGGCAGTTTGGATGGAATCTGCAGGCTGAGAGAAAGATTCCTGAATTTGGGCTACTGTCGAAGTTAATGAGAAATCCTATGAGCGTGTCCATCTGAAGCTTTTTATTCCCCTTAGCTATATATAAATATAGCAAAGGACCCTGCCATGGTTGTTTTAGATGTAGTGTAAAGGCAAAGGGAAAAACACCACAGAATCCACAGAATCTCTTTTGTTTTTTGGCTGTTTTGTCTGGATAAACCATGACCTGCTCCTCCAAGTAGTCTACTTATACACAAACCCAAGGAATCCAGGACTTATGGCCATAGTCCTCTTTTCTCCCTCATTTCTTTCCTTATTTTATAGTATTTATCACCTCTTTTGCTTTATTTAAAATATTTTTTATAATCTGAACAGCCATTACTTAAAAGAAGACATACAGATTAACAGGTATATAAAACAGTGTTCAACGTCATTAATCATCAGGTAAATACAAGTCAAAACCACAATGCGATGCTGTCTCACTCCAGTTATAATGGTTATTAAAAAGAAAAAATATGACAAGTGACAGTGAGGACCTAGAGAAAAAAGGAGCCTTTACACACTGTTGGTGGAAATGTAAATTAGTTTAGCCATTATGGAAAATGATTTGGAGGTTCCTCAAAAAAAATTATAGAGTTACCATATGTCCCAGTGATCCCTTTACTGAGTATATACTCAAAGGAAGTGAAATCAGTATGTGGAAGAGGTATTCACACCCCTATATTTATTACAGCACTATTTACAATACCCAAGATAGGGAATCAAACTGATTGCCCAACAGTGGATCAACAAATGAATAGATAATGAAAATGTACAATGGAATACTTACTATTCAGCCATAGAAAGGATGAAATAGTATAATTTGCAAAAACATGGATAAATCTGAACATTACTTTAAGCGAAACAAGCCAGATACAAAAACACACTGTATGATCTTACTCATATAGGGCTATTTTTAAAAGCTTTTGTGAGTGACCCATATTTATGTGGTGTGGATGATTTGAGATGGAAGGATGTGGGGGGAAGTGGATGAAAAAAGAAATTAAGATATATACCAAATCCCTACAAGGAATGTAAACATGGTGTACTGAAAACATATACTAATAAAAATTAATTATTTTTTAAAATGTGGTTACCATAGACTAAGGAGGAAAAGTAGAAAAGTAAGTGGAGAAGTTGAGTTACTGTTAGATAGGAGGAGTAAATTCTACTGTTCTCTCTCTCTCTCTCTCTCTCTCTCTGGTACCAGGGATCGAACTCAGGACCTTGCATGTGCGACGCAGGTGGCAGCAAGTTCTAATGTTATCTTGCATAATATAGTTAACACTAATGTATATTTCAAAGTAGCTGGAAGAGAATTTTGAGTGTTCTCACTGCAGAGATAAGTGTTTGAGGTGATAGATGTGCTGATTATGCTTATGTGATCATTACACAAACATCACATTAAGCCCCATAGATATATGTAGTTACTATGTTATCAATTAAAAATAAAACAAAACTTCAAGTTCTTTAAATAGAGAATTTTACACAGCGTTAAATTCTAATGGACAAAGCAGTAAAATGTAATACTGCCTAAGCCACAAAGGCCTCCTTTTCAGAAACAACTACTATTACCTTTTTCTGGTGTGCACATCCAGAGATATATTATGTGTATAGGAATTTATAAGAAATGAATACACATATTCTTTATAAAGAACACACCTACATATATGATAGTATTCTTTAGATATCTATCTGCGTCTTTGTTCACTTGACATCTCAGATCATGTCATGTCACGTTAGTGTCTATAAAACTGACACATTAAAAAGAAATCAAGCATGACATTCTAATTTTATAGATGTCCTTACCAAGTTATCTCATTGTGATATCTCAGTTGTTTAATACAAATTCTACTATAATGGATATCACTGTATTATAGTGATTTTCATGTATGAATCTATATCTCTAGGAGCTAGAGGTTAAATTGGGCATTTTAATGATTTTGTCTGTTATTTCTGTTTTTCTATTTTACTGATTTCTAATCATCTCATACATTATTTCCTTTCTTTCTTTTAAGTTGTGCCTTGCTTTGTTATCCTTTTTTTAAAAAAATGGTTCTGGGGTTTCTACTGATTACCTTCACACTGAGCTACATGTGCAGCCCTTTTTAAATTTATTTTGAGACAGAATCTTACTAACTTGCTTACTTGCCCATACTGGGCTCAAACTTGTGATCCTCTTGCCTCAGCTTCCCAGAGTGGTTGGATTATAAATATGTGCCAATGTGTCCAGCCTGTTTCACTTTTTAAGACAGAAACTTAGGTAATTGATTTTAAACTATTGTCTTACTGTCTCTGTTTCTCTGTCTCTGCCTCTGTCCCCCCCTTCCCTCCCACCCGGTTTTCCTAATATTAACATTTAAAGCTATAGATTTTCCTTAAATACTGACTTAGCCACATCTTAAAATTTTAATATACTGTATTTTTATTGTTACTTAGTTTAAAACATTTTATAATTTCTTTGTGGTATCATATTTCACCTAGATGTAACTTAGATGTAGTTTTTAATTGAAAATATTTGAGGTTTTTTTATATAACTTTTTGTAATTCATTTCTAATTGGATTCTGTTTTAGTTGCAACACAAACATTGCAAGATCTCATCTTGTTTTACCCTGAAGACCCTCCTTTAGTATTTTTATACTTCATATTTTCTGGCCACAAATTCTCTAAATTTTATTTGTTTGAACTGTAAAAGTGTTAGGAAAATGATCTGATCGAACTATAGATTTTAGAAAATACTGTTGATGTTTCTAGATTTCTGGAACCAAATTTCCTTATCCTCCTTTTTTAATTCCACTATAAGTCAAATGCTTCATTGGTAAAGTATAACCAGTTTGGAAAATGAGATTTTCATCAACCCTTTCCAGACTACTTTTATTTCACTTCCTCTCCTCTTCTCATTGTGTCAGTATCAAGGAACACCAGCTCTTGTCAAATTCAATGTAAGTGACCCACTTGGTCTCTTGTTTCACAAATTACGAAAATTTGGTATGGTAGTCTCATTTCTCTGATTTCACTTTAGGCCTTTGTAAGAAGAGGCAACACTAGAGCATGACAAAGCAATTTGCCAAATTAATGGAAGGTTTTATTTATTTTTTTAACTTCTTGAAACATTTTCCGCAGTTACTAAAAATTTACTTTTACACATGAAGAGTTAAGTCCATAAAAGAAAAGTAAAAGGATTGCAAGGTACACAGTATTCCTTTCTCACTTTTTCTCTTACCCTTGAAGATGTTTTATCTCTTGCTGTTGATAAATAAGTTTAGCAGGAGTATATACTGACCATTCTCACCTTCATCATCCTTAGGGGACAGCGCTGTCAGTTTTCTCTCAGTTCACATTCCATCCATCGGCAAATCTTGTCAGATTAACTCCAAAACACGTCCCACCTGTGACCATGTTTTGCCTCCGATGTTCGCCCTTAGTGCTACAAATTTTGATCTTTTATCTGAACTTTTCCAATAGCCTTTTAACTTGCCTCTCTGTTTCTAGTCTTATGTTCTTAAGCTTTATTTACCACGCAGCAGCCAGAGTCATCCATTTAGAGTCAGTGCCATGTTACTTCTCTGTGCCTGGCAAGGTCTGGTCCTCAAGGCCCATACATTTAAACCCTCACTCACTCTGTTTCAGATACACTAGTCTCCTTGCTTTTCCATGAACATGCCAAGCACTTTTTGGGATTTATCCTTACTGTTTCCTTTGCATGGAATGTTCTCCAAGATAGTCTCAAAGATGTCCTCATCTGCACATTCAAATCTACTCAAAGCCATATCACAAAGCACCACTGAAGTAACCACTCTTACACTTTACCCTCTTGGTAGCATAGTCACTCTCTCTGCCTTTATCCCTAATGAAGAGAGATATCAAAAATATTATGTCGGCCAAGTGAGAATTTCCAACAGAAGTTCCTTTCTGATTATATATGATATGTACCTATACTAGTTTTTTATGTGCATTTTGTTTTATAAACAATTGTTTTATTATCTACTATACATTATGAATTCTGTCCGAGTCTAGCTTATTTCAGCATCATTTTCTCTAGATTCTTCTATTTTTCCTGCAAATGACAGAATTTCAGTTTTCCTATGGCTAGATAACAAATACTCTGTTATGTATATATACCATGTTTATCTATTCATCTGTTAGGCATATAGGCCAGTTCCATATCTTGTCTATTGTAAATTGTACCACAATAAACATGGGTATGCAGGTGTCCATATGCTATGCTGACTTTAACTCCTTCAGGTAAATCCCAAGCGGGAGTATAACTGGATCAAATGCTAGCTCTATTTTTAGTTTTTTGAAATATCTTTTATTGACATATATGTGTGATACTTAATAATTACACATGTATATATCATATTGTGATCATTTTCAACCCCCTTCAACCATCCTCTCTCTCCCCTTATCTTGATCTCCTTTCCCATCTCCAAAATACTGACCTCCTTATTTTGCATCATCTCTCCTTTATTTTATTCTTTATTTGAATTTTAGGTTTCTCATATAAGAGAAATATGTGATATTTAACTTTCAATGACTGACATATTTCATTTAACATTATAGTCTTAAGTTCCATCTATTTTCCTACAAATGACTTAAATTCATCCTTTATACCTGAATCATACTCCATTTTGTAAATACACCATAAGTTTTATCCATTTGTCTATTGATGAGCATCTAGGTTGTTTGCATAGTTTAGCTATTGTGAATTGTGCTGCTATACATGTGGGTATTCATGTATCATTTCCCTCACATCCTTACAGTACTTAGTACTTTTTTTTATTCTTCATGATAGCCATTCTCACTAGGGTGAGATGGAATCTCAATGTACTTTTTAATGACATTTAACATTTTTTCATGTACTTATGGCTATTTGTACTTCTTTTTTTAAAATTGGGTTTATTGGTACATTTTAGGAATACAGTACAGTTACATTCATCGTTGGGATCTTGTACCTCTACATGACAAGTCTTGGTTCTCATTTTTTCCCCTTGTCCCTGCCCTCCCTTCACCCCTTCTCCCCTCCCCATTTACAAACACTTTATTTCCATCTTTTCATCTTCTCACATTTTTTTCTTTTCCCTCATTACCCTTCCCCTACCCATCCCATCTTCCCTACACCTTTAGCTCCTTTCTTCCCATTTCTAAATGTCAGTAATCTTATTAGAATCTTATGCATTATTGCAGATTATTCACACCAGAGAAACTATTCAATATTTACACATGTGTGACATTTATTTCACTTAGGGGTATATCCTCAATATGTATCCATTTTCGTATGAATGAATCTGTTTTCTCATTCTTTATGGCTGAGTAATATTCCATTTTCTAGAAAAACCATGTCTTCTTTATCCAGTTTCCAACTGATGGGCAAATGGGCTATTTCCAAGTTTTAGCTATTACAAACTGTGCTGCTATAAACATGGGTGTTCATACATCACTGTGATATGATTCTTTTAGTTCTTTTGGAAAGATACCCAGCAGAAGGATGGTGGGTCAAATGGAACCTCCAGTCCCAGTTCTTTGAGGTATCTCCATATTGATTTCCACAGTGGTTGCACCAGTCTGCCCTCCCACCAACAATGGATAAGGGTTCCTTTTTCCACACAACCCCGCCAAATCCTCAGTAGCACAGGAACTAGCAGAAAGAATCAACAACTGGGATCTCATCTTATTAAAAAGCTCCTACACTGCAAAAGAAACCATCAACAGAACTAAGACAACCTACAATGTAGGAAAAAAATTTTACCAGCTGCTCCTCAGACAAAGGACTAATATCTAGAATATATAAAGAACTCAGAACAATCAGCACCCCCCCAAATATAAAGACCCAATTCAAAAATGGGCATCTGAAATGAACAGATATGTCTCAGACAAAGAAGTAAAAGCAGCAAGTAAATATATGAAACAATGTTCCACATCACTGGTCATTAGAGAGATGCAGATGAAAACAACACTGAGATTCCACCTCACCCCACGAAGAATGGCTGCTATAAAGAAATCAAACAATAACAAATATTTGTACTTCTTTTGAGAAGCGTCTGGTTAAGTCACTTGCACATTTATTGACTGGGTATTTGATGTTTTGATGTTAAATTCTTTATGTATTCTAGGTATTAATCTTCAGTCAGAAGAGTAGTTGGTAAAGATGTTCTCCAATTCTTTAGGTTATCTTTTCACTGTTAGTTTTCCTTGATGTGCAGAAACTTTTTCATTTGATATAGTTGTGTTTGTTGATTCTTAGTATTATTTCCTGTGCTCTTGGAATCCTATTCAGGAAGTATTTGCCTGTACCCAATGGCTTCAAGTTTCCCCCGTATTTTCTTCTAACAGTTTCAAAGTTTCAAGTCTTGTGCCTAGATCTTTGATCCATTTTGAACTGATATTGCTACACGGTGAGAGGTATCTAATTTCAGTCTTCTACAAGTGAATATCCAATTTTCCCAACACTGTTTGCTAAATAGGCTGACTTTTTTCCAGCATATTTTTGGCTCATTTTACATAGTCAGATGGCTATAGTTGCATAGATTTGTTTTTGTGTCCCCTATTGTGTTTCATTGGTCTATGTATCAACTTTTTGTGCCAGTACCATGCTGTTTTTGTCATTATGGTTTCGATTATAATTTGAAATTGGGAATTATGACACCTGTAACTTTGCTCTTTTTGCTTAGGATTTCTTTGGCTGTTCTGGCACTTTTGTGTTTCCATGTGAATTTTAAGAATCTGAATTCTATCTGAATTTTTTTTATAGTTCTATGAAGAATGTCACTGTTATTTTGATAGGTGTTTTATTGAATCTGTAGATCACATTTGGAAATATGGCTATTTTGACTATTTATTCTGCTAATCCATGGGCATTGGGAGACCTTTCCATCTTCTGGTGTATTATTCAGTTTCTTTCTTCAGTGTCCTGAAATTTTCATTGCAGAAGTCTTTTACCTCCTTAGGTAGTTGATCTCTAGATATTTTATTTTATCTGAAGCTGTTATAATAAAATTATTTTCATGATTTCTTTTTCACCTGATCCAGTGTTGGCATACAGTAAAGCTATTGATTTTTTTTCCGCTTTAATTGAGATTATTGGTACATTTTAGGTATACAGTGCAGTTACATTCATTGTTGGGATCTTGTACCTCTGCATGACAAGTCTTGGTTCTCATTTTTTCCCCTTGTCCCTGCTCTCCCTTCACGCCCTCCTCCCCTCCCCATCTACAATCACTTTATTTCCATATTTTCATTATCTCACATGTTTTTCTTTTCCCTTATTACCCTTCCCCTACCCGTCCCACCTTCCCTACACCTTTAGCTCCTTTCTTCCCATTTCTCAATGTCAGTAATCTTATTAGGATCTTCTATATTATTGCAGATTATTCACACCAGAGAAACTATTCGATATTTACACATTTGTGCCTTATTTGTTTCACTTAGGAGTATATCTTCAATATGTATCCATTTTCCTATGAATGAATCTATTTTCTCATTCTTTATGGCTGAGTAATATTCCATTTTCTAGAAAAACCACATCTTCTTTATCCAGTTTCCAACTGATGGATAAATGGGCTGTTTCCAAGTTTTAGCTATTACAGACTGTGCCACTATAAACATGGGTGTGCATACTTCTCTGTGATATGATTCTTTTAGTTCTCTTGGAAAGATACCCAGCAGAGGGATGGTTGGGTCAAATGCAACCTCCAGTCCAAGCTCTTTGAGGTATCTCCATATTGATTTCCCTAGTGGTTGCACCAGTCTGCACTCCCACCAACAATGGAGAAGGGTTCCTTTCTCCCCACAACCCCGCCAACATTTGTTATTGTGTGATTTCTTGATAGCAGCCATTCTTTGTGGGGTGAGGTGGAATCTCAGTGTTGTTTTCATCTGCATCTCTCGAATGACCACTGATGTGGAACATTGTTTCATATATTTATTTGCTGCTTTTACTTTTTTGTCTGATAACTGTCTGTTCATTTCGGATGCCCATTTTTGAATCGGGTCTTTATATTTGGGGGGCCTGATTATTTTGAGTTCTTTATATATTCTTGATAATAGCCCTTTGTCTGAGGAACAGCTGGTAAAAATTTTTTCCCAATTGTAGGTTGTCTCTTAGTTCTGCTGATGGTTTCTTTTGAAGTACAGAAGCTTTTTAATAAGATGAGGTCCCACTTGTTGATTCTATCTGCTAGTTCCCATGCTACTGAGGATTTGTTCATAAAGTCTTTTCCTATGCCAGTGTCTTCCAGAGTTCTGCCTAACTTACTTTCCAGCAAGTTTAATGTTTCTGTTTTAATATTTAGATCTTTAATCCATTTAGATTTTAATTTAGTGCATGGTGAAAGATAAGGGTCTAGTTTTAATCTGTGGCAGGTTGAAATCCAGTTTTTTCCAACACCATTTATAAAGAGGCTATCTTTCCTCCACTGAGGATGGTCAGCTCCTTTGTCAAAGATGAGGTAGCTGAGTACATCTGGAGTTGTTTTTGTGTCTTCCAGTCTGTTCAACTGATCCTCAGGTCTAATTCTTTGCCAGTACCATGCTGTTTTTATCACAGTGGCTTTGTAGTATAGTTTCAAATTGGGAATTGTTATACCCAGTGCCATGTGTCTGTTGCCTAAGATCGCCTTTGTTATTCTAGGTCTCTTCTGGTTCCAAATAAATTTTTGGATTCTTTTTTCTAGTTCTGTGAAATATAGTGTTGGAATTTCAATTGGCATAGCATTGAATGTATATAGCAGTTTTGGTAGTATGACCATTTTCACTATGTTGATTCTTCCTACCCAGGAGCAAGGGATATCTTTCCATTTTTTTATATCCTCCTCAATTTCTTTTTTCAGAGTGCTGTAGTTTTCAGTGTAGAGATCTTTTGTTTCTTTTGTTAGATTGATTCCTAGATACTTCATTTTTTTGGATGCTATTGTAAAAGGAATTTTTTCCCTTATTTCTCTTTCTGTCTGTCTGTTATTTGTGTATAGAAAGGCTATTGATTTTTGGGTATTCACCTTGTATCCAGATACTTTACTGAATCTGTCAATTAAGTCTAGAAGTTTTTTGGTGGAGTTTTTTGGATCTTCAATGTAGAGTATCATATCATCAGCAAATAATGATAGTTTAACTTCTTCCTTTCCTATCTTTATTGCTTTAATTTCTTTCTCTTGTCTAATTGCTGTGGCTAATGTTTCCAGAACTATATCGAAGAGGAGCAGTGATAGTGGGCATCCTTGTCTTGTTCCTGATTTTAACATGAAGGTTTTCAGTTTTTGGCCATTCAATATGATGTTGGCTGATGGTTTTTCATAAATAGCCTTTATTAAATTGAGGTATAGACCATCTATTCCAATTTTTTGCAGGGTTTTTATCATGAATGGGTGTTGAATTTTATCAAATGCTTTTTCTGCATCTATTGAGAGGATCATATGGTTTTTGTCCTTGACTTTGTTAATATAATGTATTACATTCACTGACTTTCGTATGTTGAACCACCCTTGCATCTCTGGAATAAATCCGACTTGGTCAGGATGGATGATCTTCTTGATAATCCTCTGTATTCTGTTTGCTAGTATCTTATTAAGGATTTTTGCATCTATATTCATTAAGGAGATTGGTCTGTAGTTCTCCTTTTTAGTTGCATCTTTCCCTGGTTTGTGAATCAAAGTGATGCTTGCTTCCAGGAATGAATTTGGAAGTATAGCTTCCCTTTCAATTTCATTGAAAAGTTTGAAGAGTAAT
>NW_022900944.1:35481928-35498823 GCF_012274545.1 Fukomys damarensis
TTTTTTTGATAAGATTAGCTAAGGGTTTGTCAATTTTATTTATTCTTTCAAAAAACCAGCTCTTTGTTTCATTTATTTTTTGTATCATTTTCTTAGTTTCTATTGCATTGATTTCTGCTTGGATCTTCATAATTTCCTCTCTTTGAGCTTGCTCTGATTTCCTAGTGTGGGCAATCAATGTTATGAATTTTCCCCGTAGAACTGCTTTCATTGTGCCCCATAGATTCCTGTATGTTGTATTGGCATTTTCATTTATTTGTAAAACCTGTCTAATTTCTTCTTTGATTTCCTCTGTAATCCACTGATTGTTTAGGAGAGTGTTGTTCAGTTTCCATGTGCTTGTGAAGTTTCTACAGTTTCTTGTGCTATTGATCTCCAGTTTGATTGCACTATGATCTGATAATATACAGGGGATGACTTCAGTTTTTTTACATTTATTTAGACCTGTTCTGTGAGCCAATATGTGGTCTATCTTAGAAAATGATCCATGTGCAGCCGAAAAGAATGTATATTCTGATTTTTTTGGAGTGGAATACTCTATAAACATCTATTAAGTCCATGTGCTCCAAGACTTGGCTCAGTTCTATTATTTCATTGTTGATTTTCTGCCTAGATGATCTGTCAATTTGTGATAGTGGGGTATTTAAATCCCCCACTACAATTGTATTAGTGCTTATTTGGTTTTTCATGTTACTTAATATTTGTTTTATATAGTTGGGGGCATTTATATATGGTGCATATATGTTAATGATTGTCAACTCTTCCTCTTGAATTGTTCCCTTTACAAGGATGTAGTGTCTTTCTTTGTCTCTCTTAATGAATTTTAGTTTGAAATTTACTTTGTCTGAGAATAAGATTGCTACCCCTGCTTTTTTCTGGGCTCCTGACACATGGAGAATTGTTTTCCATCCTTTCACTTTCAGTCTGTGGGCTTCTTTTTACACTAGGTGTGTTTCTTGTATACAACATATTGTTGGATTTTTGCTTCTTAATCCATTCTGCCAGTCTATTTTTCTTTATTGGTGAATTGAGGCCATTAACATTGATGGTTATAACTGATATGTTCTGACTTATTATTGTCATGTTATTGTCCTTTTGTTGACTCTTTTTACTTTTTCTCCCATCTCCTTTTAGTTTCTTGCCTTGCTTATTTGATTTGGTCTGTTGGGCCTCATGGTATTGTGACCTTCATTGTCCTTTTCTAGGATATTGTTTAGAATTTCTTGTAGTGCTGGTTTGGTGTTCATAAAATTTCTTAGGTGTTCTTTGTTGTGGAAGTATCTTATTTCCCCATCTATTTTGAAAGAGAGTTTTGCAGGATACATCAGTCTAGGTTGGAGGTTATTTTCTTTTAGGACTTGGAATACCTCACTCCAGGCTGTCCTTGACCTAAGGGTTTGTGTTGAAAAGTCTGCTGTGATTCTGATGGGCTTTCCTTTGCATGTGATTTGTTTCTTTTCTCTTACTGCTTGTAGTATTTTGTTTTTCTGTTGGATTTCTCAGATCTTGATTATTATATGTCTAGGTGTAGATTTTTTTTGATCATGGCTTGTTGGAGTTCTATATGCCTCATTTATCTGTATGTCTAACTCTTCCCTTCTGTTTGGGAAGTTTTCTGTCATTAATTCTGTCAAGAGCTCTTTTTAAGTCATTTGTGTTTTCTCCTGCTATTTCAGGAATTCCTATCAATCTTATGTTATTTTTCTTTGCATCGTCTAGAAGTTGTTGGATTGATTTCTCATGATTCCTTACAGTTTTTGAGAGTCCTCTTTTTTCATGGTCACTGACTGCAATCCTATCTTCTATATCTGAAATTCTATATTCACAATCTTTTATTCTATTGCGTACACTTTCAATAGAGTTTTTAATCTCCTGGATATCTGTTTTATGGATTCCATTTCTTTCCTATGTTGGACATTGATTGTTTCCATTTCTTATGCTGAATCTTCATGGCTTCTATCATGGTCTTGAGCTCATCTATTTTTTTGTCAGTTTCTGTTCTAGAGTCTCGAATCATGACTTCCATTTTGCTCATCATCTCTATGCTTAATGGGGAAATTATTTCTGATTTGAATTTTTCTAGAGCCTGATTGATCTGTTTTGTTACCTCCTGTGCTATGGGTCCAGGGTGTCCTGCTGGTTCACTATCAGACTTTTCATCCTCATTTGTCCTACTGTTTGCCATTAGTGAACTAGAAATCTGTCTTTGTGTCTAGCTTAAGTGTTTTCTCATTTTTATTTTTGTTGTTGGGTTGTCCTTGATTTAATTTCTGGATATTGCTTAAATCTTCCTGATATAGTTGTGTTTTAACTTTTGAGTTTCTAATGACTCATACACATCCTCATTTTCATAATATCAGAGAAAACAACTCATTAAATCAGTCACAATCCTTTATCCCAGTTGATACATCCAGTAGCCCAATAGGATCAAGCACAGCTTGCAAACTGACCATTTGTGGTAGTCATTAATCTATCAACTTTAAACCATGTGAATTAAATTAATATTAAGAAGCAGCCCAAAATATGTTTGCAGTGAATACGCTTTTCAATATAGCATCTTTACCATTTAGGATGGGGGATTGGACTGAGTTAGGACGAGAGGAGTAGATAAGTGACAGAACTGGAGCAGGTTTGAAGTGGAACCAGAGGATGTAGAATGACCTTACTATCTTTATGAAGCTATCAGCTTCAGAGGGGATACACAGAGTGTAGGAATAAGGACAAGAATATATCCCCTTAACAGTAACAGGTGCTAGCCTTCCCTTGAAGCTGCAGAGCCATGAGTGAGGTAAAATGACTGGAGAAAAGAACATTAAAAAAAAAAAACCAAACAACAACAACAACAAAAAGGAAAAATAATAAAAGAAGAAGTCTGAGTTAGGGCAGGAGCAGGAATAAAAAGGGAGATGAGGGATAATATGGTGGAGCAAGAGACTGAGTTGGAGAGAGAGGACAGAAAAAATAAAGAAATTTTAGGGTGGAATGAGGAAAAGAAAAAAAAAATTTGAAGGGCCTTTTTCAGACTATGTCTCTGTTGTCATATTATACCACATGAACAGCCATGTGCAAAACTAAATCCCCTGATCTCGGCTAGCCAATGGTAGGTCCCCACCACTCAGACTGACCTCAGTCCACAAGGCCTAATTTAAGTTTCACAACCCGCAGGGTTGAACTCCAATCAGTTCTATTACAGGTTTCCACTGCCCTTTCTTTAAAGATGTTCAGAGTTGGGAGCTCAGAAAACTACCCTTCATGAACACCTATGCCTCTGCAGAGTGGGTCCAAGGACTGGCCCAATCAGGAGGTTTGAGAATGGGGCGGGGAGCAGGCCATGGGGGTGTTTCAAGCCTTCCTTACTGGATCTGTTGGCGTGCAGTCTGGGAGGTCATGCACCTGCCGGGTGGGCCTGGGCAGGCAGCTGGAGAGACCTCCTCCGGGGTCCTTGGGTCCTTACTGAATCTGGTGGCACGCAGTCGGGAGGTCGTGTACCTGAAGGGTGGGCCCGGGCAGGCAGCTGGCGAGACCTCCTGCAGGGTCCTAGGGTCCTTGGGTCCTTACTGGATCTGTTCAAGTTATTGATTTTTAAATGATGACTTTTATGTACTGCTACATTACTGAATGTGTTTATCAGTTCTAAAAGTCTTTTGGTAGGTTCTTTAGAATGTTCTAAATGTGATATCACATCATCTGCAATCAAAAATAATTTCACTCTTTTCCTATTTGTATCCCTTTTATTTTTTCTCTTGCCTACTATTTGGATTAGTTTTATAGTTTTTGAAACCCTTAAATATTTAATAAGAGTAGTGAGAGTAGACATCCTTACCTGTTCCTGAGCATTAGAATCTTACTTGATAACTTTGGATTTGGGACTAAAAGATTATAATTAAAGCTGTTAAGCTGTGTAATTCCCTACCTCTAGGCAGCCATGCTATTTCTTTATGTGGGAGAAGATTAAGCTGGCTCATGAAAACAATGAGATTTAACTGCATCTTTGTACATTGCTGTTTTTGTATAATTCTTCCTTGCATTTACTGAGATACTCCTATATTGTTTTAGTAAATTCCTCTGTTTGCTAAGTCAGTTCAAAGTACTTTTGGTTACTTCTAGCCAGAAAAGTCCTGACTAATACACTCATTTGTAAGCAAGGTGAGTAGTAAGAAATACAGATGGGTATAGAATCCATACCCTCATCCTAAAGTGCCCAAGCCCAAGAGTCTATCCAAATATAGAAAGTTCTTATTCATCTTAATTAAATTTTGAAGACATACAAATTGATGAGTAATTAAAAATATATAGCAATTTTCATAAATGCCATTTTCTTCAAACTTAGAATAGTTTTATATTTTTCTATTTTTGGTATTCTTATGTCAAAGTAATATTTCTGCAATGTTATGCTTTTATATGACATAATGAAATCAGTAATAATAACACCAGGCTCTTTTGGTCATTTAGATTAAATGAAGTCCTTGGAATAGAAAAAAGTTTTACGCAGTAATTGTTGTGTCATGTGACTGAATGTTAGCCAAGTCCCAAGGGACAAAGCTTTTATCACTGGCAGAGTACCTGCCAGAGCTTCTCTTGAAATCAGCACTTTGTATTTAATGTTTAAAAATACTCAGCAAACACTTGAGAAGAAAAGTTGTAGATGTTACCATTAATTGGACTTTAAAAATTAATACTGCAAAACAGTGTTCTAGTTTTTGCCCATTTGCCATTAACCAGACACAGAAAACCCAGAGTACTTTTCTCAACTGTCTTGTTTTCAAAGAAGGTAGTGGTATTAAAAAGAAATTATTTACTCTAAATGATACTGTGTCTAGTTATATTGTGGGGTTTTTGTTCATGTGCACATAATCTATCTACGATAATATATAGTAGGTTTAAAAAATATGAGGCTCTGTTTCTAACAATCTCTATTTCTTCAAACAAAGCTGCTAGATGAAGGAAATTGACTACTTTGGTTTTTATTTGTGTACCTAAGCCCTCGCCACCTTCTTATGGAATTATAAATAAAATAGGATAAGAGAATACAAATTATTTTTGATAACTTTCAAAGTAAAGTTTAAATTTTTTAACTTTACAATTAACTAAAAGTCACAGCATATATTTTCTCTATCTTCAGAATTAGTATGATGCTACCACAAGGTGAATATAAGTCTTGAGAATTAACAGGTTTTTTCTTACTTTTCTCTGGGGTTAATATTGTAAGCCAGCAGTATAAGCTACAGGCTACAGCCTGAGAAAATTCTTCCACTCTTATTATTTCCACTAAAATAGGGAACTAATATTTTCCTAGCATGTCTGCACTAGGATTCCATTGGTGGCACCAGTATGTTCTGTGCAAAGATTTCTGTCTGCTCTTTCAGCCTGTTATACTTTGCTGAAGCCTCAAAATTTGAATAATTCCTATTAGATTTGCATCTGGAACCTTGAGAGTTTGGTGAGCATAATTATAAAAGTCGAGTTTTGTTTCAGGCAAGACTGAGTAAAATTATTATTCTTCCTTTTAGTAGTTGTATAACTAGTAACTTGAGAAAGTATTTTTTTCAGTCTCTCTCTCTCCAGTCCTCCTGACTCAGCCTCTCTCGAGTGCTGGGTTTACAGATGTGTGTCACCACACCCAGCTATTCTTATTTTTCTTATCTATCATAAAAGGTTGTAATGAGCTATTACATTAAATTGTCTTCTACAATCCCTGGCATTTATAGTTTCCTTAGCATTCCTTAATTCTGCCCTGTCCCAAATTTCTCTCATGAGCCCCAGTAGTATCCCCTGTAGTCCTGTCTTTTGTCTCTCATGTAAATAGTAATGCTCTGTGCTTGGTTTCAGGATCTTGTCATGTTTTTATTGCTCATCAGCCTTTCCTTTGTACCTTGTGGAACTTGTTCTACAAGCCTATGTTACCTTCAAGTCCTCAGCCTTTTTATACACTTATTCCTATAATGTTTTTCATTTGGGGATATCCCAAGAGTATGACTACCACTGCATCCTTCATAAGTTGAAAATGACTTTGTTTTCTTTATTGTACATTCCTTATGCCTGGCACATTGATTACTCAGTATTATTCAGCTTCCTTTTTGCTGTTCATAATCTTATCACTTCTTTATTCTCAGCTAAAAGAAATTTCCTATTATACAACTATCTTTCAACAATATGACTGTTCTTTCTTTGGTTTCTTTTTACCAGTCTCTAAGTTACTCCTTCATATTAAATAAAAGTGCATACTGGATAGTCTTTTCCCTTAATCTCATATTATATTACTATTCTAGATGTCATAGCTGGGTTCAGTGTAGCTGTCCTGCCTGATAACATAGACACACAATTTCCTGACATTTTTAACTTCAGTTATATCCTGTGTCTTGCTACCCAAGATGACTACTCCTGAAATCTTATCTCTCTCCCATAATCTCCTATTCTTCTAGCTTACTCATGCATTTATTAGATGGAATTAAGACTCCTAGTACTTTTGCCATTTAAATTCTCACAGTTGAGCAAATTGTTCGTCTTTCTTCCTTATTCATTGTTGGTCTGATGAATCAAAACTTGAGCAAGTTTCTTGTCATCTCACTGAATACCTTGATTTCTTTTTAATCACTTTCACTCAGAAATCTCCAAGGGTGAATCAACTTTGGTGACTATACTGGCAACAATTCTTGTGTTCTTATTCACTCCTCCTGTTTTCCAGAGCAGAGCTTGTTAAAGTGTGGTCACTGTACCAGATACATCACTATTACTGGAGAGCTTGTTAGAAATTCAAAATTGTAGACCCCATCCCACACTTACTGAGCCATAAACACTCCGGGGAGAGGTTTTAGCAGTTTCTGCTTCAATAAGGCCTTCTGATGCACACTAAAGTTTGAGAATCAGTGCCCCAGAACATGTAATTTATAATTCTACTTCTTTCTAAACTTTGTTTCTGTATCTCTATTTATTGTTAGTTGATGACTGGTTGTACCTTTATAGAGGAAATAGATGCCATGAGGTATGAGTTTCATCAACTTTTTCAATGCCAGATGACCTCCATGACTTTGTGTGTGTGTGTGTATGTGTGTGTGTGTGTTTGGCTGAAAACAACATTGTATGTGGAATTGTAGGGAGGGACTAAAGTAAGTAATAATTAGATGTGGAAATGGGCCAGTGTTTACTGCTAGGCTGTTAGAGTGGAGTTATTAAAATTGTAAACTACATTTAGCTTTTGTTATTGCTTTGGCTGCCTAAATTTTTTAGCATTATCTGGTACTCAGGGTTAGTATAAGGTAACTGTGAGTTTGTTTTGCCAGTTTGTTTTGTTCTGTTGTTGTTTTCAATTAATGCTATTACTCCACTCTAGGCTTTAGCTCTTCTTTTGTGCTTATACCACAGTAAATTTCTCTATGGGCTCCATTCCAGTAGTAGGCTTTTTTTTTCCCTTATTAATTCTTGCCAGCCTGGTAGCAGGTGGATAGCAGGAAACTCTGTTGTCCTGGTTCCACATCAGTCATGAGATTTGTGGTGGAGATTGTGTGATCTTCCTTCTTTCTAACCTTGGGAGATCTCTAATGTTAGGGCTCAAGATAGTTCACAGCTCTTCTCTTGTTGGCTTAAGGCTTACATTTTGTAGGGAAAAGGATCTGAGTGTTCCGGAAGCTGTGACCACTTGCTTCTCCCAAACCTGTACCAGTGACAGAAGGTTTCTCTTGCCTCCTTCCTTGTACCTAGTTTATTTTATGAGCACTCATGGTTGTTCATTGATACAAATTTCCTTGAATCTGTGGCCCCAAGACTTACGTTCTTGTATTAACCCACCCAGGTCAGGCCTTTAGTAATTTGTTTAAAATATTAGCTGGATTCTTCTTACTCATTTCTTCTACTTTTTAAAATTTCTAGTCCCAAGTGAGTCAGTGCTCACATCCCATCTTTCCTTAGACACATTTATTTGTCTTTCCTTAGATTTCAAGTTAGTTTGTTCCTCTGTAACTTCATTTCTATGAAGTGTGAAGGAAGTTATATCTCGAATGCTGCTTAATTTTTTTTTTGTTGCTTTGAGAGTTTTTCTGTAATCCTAAATGAAATCTATTTTAAAGAATAATTCATTTATTCATTTATCACTACTCCATTGTATCGTGTTTTCATATATCCTTACACATGATGTTCTCCAATCCTGTGAAAGTTTACCAATAATCTATTTGAAATCTAATGGGCCTTTTCAGGATTTGTCAGTTTTATCCCTCCAGTATAGGTGTTACTATTAATTACTCCCACCTTCCTTAAAATTGTCAACCAATTCTGCTACTTTTATAGGATTTCTAAATATTTCTTCTTAATTTTATTTTCCATTTTAAAACAGGAAACAAAATAAATTTCTTATTTAATATTATTAAAGTAATTTAGTTATTAATAGAAGTACTTTTTAAAACTCATGATGGCACCATTAGCAGAAAACAACCTCTATAAATGTTCTATCTAAATAGCCAGTGGTTTTCCTAATGAATTCACATAAGTATATGTGTTGTTACATTTAGAAAAAAAACTCTTTCATACTTTCATAACTAGGTTTGTTCATTAATATAGCTCACATGTCATCATTCATCTGAAATATGCAGCCAATCAGCATATGTGTCACAATTTATTGGATTAATCAGATAATTGGAAATATAGATTATTTCTAAGTTTTTTGACAAAATTCAACAAAAGCTTTCCTGTAGATAAACATTACTATATAATATCTCTTATTTGAATAGCTTTCTAAAAATGATATTGTTGAGTCAAATATATAAATTAGTTTTAAAATTGATTTTCTATTTTATTTAATATATAATGAATTATTAAGGTTTTTTAGCAGCTTCACTGAGATAAATTCACTTGTATAATTCATTTAAACTTTAAAAGTTAATGATAGTTTATTTGTAGAGTTATGCAATCATCACTACAATTTTAAAGCATTTATAAATTTTTATTTTTTTATAAGTGCATATTTACAGTACATAATGATTACATTTACCATGGGGAGTTGGTACATGTAAACAACATATCTTAATTCTTTTTTCATTCCCTACCCCTCCTGTCCCTCCCTGCTCCTTCTAACTCTTGGTCTCTTTCCCATTTGCAAAAGCTCTATTTCCGTTTTTTCCTTCAGTTACTTATTTTCATCCCCTTTCCTTAGCCTCCCTCTCCCCTTGTCCTCTCTTCTGTTTCCCTTCCTATTTGAAAAAAGATCTCTACTTGCTATTTGATCTACTTGTTTGTTCACTTATCCTAGTGGTTTTTTTCTTATTGTTTGTCCTTTTCTTAATTATATTCCTTGGCTTTTTTTTTTTTTTTTTTTTTTTGTACCAGGGATTGAACTCAGGATCTTGTGCTTGCATGGCAGACATGGTACCACTGAGCTAAATCCCCTGCCCTTCCTTGTTATTTTTTTCATACATAGTTATATCCTCTCTGAATATAAACAGTTTAATTTTTTAACTGTAATCCTGTCTTTTATTCTTTTTGCTTTAATGATATGGCTAAAACTTCATTAGGAATGATCAGTTTTATTTTATTTATTTTTTGGGACCGGGGAGTGGACTTGGGAACTTGTGTTTGTGAGACAGATGGCAGCACCACTGAGCTAAATCCCTGGCCCCCAGTTTTATTTTAAAAAAGAAAGAAAGAAAAGTCATCTGGATTGGTAAGGAAATCATAGTAGGGTTTTTGTGAGTAAAGGTAAGCTGATTATAAAATTTATATAAAAAGGCAAAGCAAAGGGAATAGGTAAAATCATGTCATACATCTTTGTTTCATCTTTATATTTGTTACTATTTTTTAGGGTGGAAATAACTTTCACCATTATATATTGTTAGCTATACATTTTCTCTAGATTTCTTTTACTGGGTTTGTAATTTCCTTTATTTCCAGTATCCTGAATTTTTGTCATGAAAGTATGTTGTATTTTGCCAAATTCTTTTCTTTATCAATTGATATAATTATATAGAATTTTTTTTCCTTTAGACTGTTAATATGATGGCTTATACTGACTGGCTCAAACCACAAATCTGTCTTGTATTCCCATGTTAAACCTCACTTAATGGTAAGGGCCTTATATATACGATATGTAGTATTCTGTTAAGGACTTTTAAGTATATGTTTATGGGACATATTAGTCTATAGTTTTATTGCTATGTCTTTGATTGGAAAAGATTTACCAAGTTTCATGCTCTTAGTGTTGGAGTGATGGTGTGTGATACCTTGTCTTTTAATTTGAAGAAAGTGCCCCAGTGTGCTTCACTTGTCCCTGAAATCTTTATCATTGTAATTGGGACTTTCTATCTTTGTAGGACTTATCTCTTATTTCCTGGAATGTTTTTCTTACAAAGCCATGCAGTGTATTTGATATGTCCAGTGAATTAGATTTGATGACTATAATACCGTCAATATGGTCAGCTAATATAATATGTAAAATGTCCAATCTGCTCAGGTCTCTTTAAACTATGCTGTGACAGAAAGCAGAAATAACATAGTTTGGAGGCAAGACTGACTGTATACTACTAAATGCTATGGATATACCAGTGGTGGTGAACTTATGGCATGTGTGCTACACCAGGCTTTATAATTTGTATAATTAAATAAGTATAAAACTCTAAAAGGTTTGCCATCACTGATGTATACTATTATAGGCACCTATGGCCTGCAGTGTACTGTGAATGATCTTGTTATTACATAACAAAATATTGTGTTTATTGTACAGTGATACTATAGATATAGTAAAGTCCTATTAAATATGTCATCAACCCTACAGACTAAACACCTGTCACAGTGTTTCCAAATCACAGGAAAACAATGGTCAAAAATGGTGAAAAAATTTAATATTGAATATCTCATTTAACAGAAATAAAAAAGGGGGAAATGAGGCTACACCAAAGTAAGTTTTGGGTGGCCTTTTTGTTAGTTAAGCAAGAAAAATAATTTACTGATAATGAGTTGATTAAATCCTGTGTGGTTGCAATAGCTGAAGATATGTATAATGAGAAAATTAACATTTTAAAAATTATTAGATTTTCCATAAGTTAAAGACTTTGTAAACAGCATCAATAGTTTATTATGAAACAAGACTAAAGGAAAAAGAAAGGCAAAATATTTTGTTAGCTCTATAATAGTCTTTTTGAAACAAGCATATCAGGACTTACAAAAACAGTAGTACAACTTGAAGTAGAGTCTGCTAAGATATATTGAACTGATAGTAATAAAGATATGTATGGGAGAGCCACACCTGCTCCCGACCCAGCCGCCATCGCTCAAGTGCCGGGATGTGGCCTGGGCCCCCATCCACCCCAGGAAGGAGAGCCACGCCTGCTCCTGACCCAGCTGCCATCACTCAAGCGCCGGGAAGGTAGCCACGCCCCTGAACCCCTATACCCTTCCCCCCCCACTCTCAGACTTCCTGACTGTGCCAGTCTTTGGACCCACTCTGCAGAGGCAGAGGTGGTCATCAAGGGTATTTTTCTGAGTTCCCAACTTTGAACATCTTTAAAGAAAGGGTGTGGGAAACCTATAGTAGAACGGTGTAGAGTTCAACCATTCAGAAGGTTGGGAAACTCAATCTGGGCCTTGCAGCCCGAGGTCAGTCAGCGTCATGGGGTTCAGCCATCAGCTAACTGAGATCAGGGGTCTTGCATCTTCGCTCTGTCTGAGCCGTTAAATGGTAAATACACTATATTGAAATTTTGTTCACGGCAGACATGTTCTGGACTGCTTCTTGATTTCAATTTAATTCAAATGATTTAAGGGTGATAGACTAGTGACTACCACCGGTGGTCAGTGTCCAAGTTGTGCTTGATCTTAATGTGTTGCTGATTGTATCAGTTGGGATAAAGCATTGCGGTTGATTTGATGAGCTATTTTTTCTGATGTTTTGAAGATAACAATGTCTGTGGGTCATTAGAGACACAGAAGCTAGGGTGCAACTATATCAGGAAGATTTGGGTGATAATGCAGAGATTAAACCAAGGATAGTCCAACAACAAAAATAAAAATGAGAAAACACTTAAGCAAGACACAAGGACAGACTTCCAGTTGACCAATGGCAAACAATAGGGCAAACGAGGATGAAAAGGACAATAGTGAACCACCAGGACACCCTGAACTCAAAGCACAGGAAGTAACAAAACAGATCAATCAGGCTGTAGAAAAATTCAAAACAGAAATAATTTTCCAGATAACCGTAGAGATAGTGAGCAAAATGGAAGTCATGATTCGAGACTCTAGAGCAGAAACTGATGAAAAAATAGATGAGCTCAGGACCATGATAGAAGCCATGAAGGCCCAGCATAAGAAAGAAATGGAAAAAATAAACACCCAACATAGGAAAGAAATGGAATCCATAAAACAGATTCAAACAGATATCCAGGAGATTAAACACTCTATTGAAAGTGTACACAACAGAATAAAAGAATGTGAAGACAGACTCTCAGATATAGAAGATAAGATTGCAGTCAGTGACCATGAAAAGACAGGTCTCTTAAAAACAGTAAGAGATCATGAGAAATCGATCCAACAACTCCTAGATGATGCAAAGAAGAATAACATAAGACTGATAGGAATACATGAAGTAGCAGGAGAAAATACAAATGACTTAAAAAAGCTGTTTGCAGAATTAATGACAGAAAACTTCCCAAACAGAGGGGAAGAATTTGACATTCAGATAACTGAGGCATATAGGACCCCAACTAGCTACAATAAAAAAAAATCTACACCTAGACATATAATAATCAAGATCCCAGAAACCCAACAGAAGAACAAAATACTACAAGCAGTAAGAGAAAAGAAACAAATCACATACAAAGGAAAGCCCATCAGAATCACAGCAGACTTTTCAACACAAACCCTTGGGGCAAGGAGAGCCTGGAATGAGATATTTCAAGTACTAAAAGAGAACAACCTCCAACCTAGACTGATGTATCCAGCAAAACTCTCTTTCAAAATGGATGGGGAAATAAGACACTTCCACGACAAAGAACACCTGAGAAACTACATGAATACCAAACCAGCACTACAAGCAATTCTAAACAAGATCCTAGAAAAAGACAATGAAGGCAACAACACCATGAGGCCCAAAAGAGCAAATCAAATAGGCAAGGCAAGAAATTAAAAGGAGAAGGTGAAAAAGTAAAAAGAGTCAACAAAAGGCCAATAACATGTCAATAATAAGTCAGTACATATCAGTTATAACCAGCAATGTCAATGGCCTCAACTCACCAATCAAGAGAAAGAGACTGGCAAAATGGAATAAGAAGCAAAATCCAACAACATGTTGTATACAAGAAACACACCTAGTGCAAAAGGAAGCCCATAGACTGAAAGTGAAAAGATAGAAAACAATTCTCCATGTGACAGGAGCCCAGAGAAAAACAGGGGTAGCACTCTTATTTGCAGACAAAGTAAATTTCAAACCAAAACTGATTCTAGTATTATTGATGTAGGACGGTACTGTATCATACCTCTATGAATGCAAAATATCTTGTACCTGCTTTATGATACATAGTAGGGACCGTGCTTTATCAGAGCTAATGATATTACTCTAGAATGTTCTCTTTCCAGATGATGATTAATATGCTAATAAAAAAAAATGGTCCCAGGTACAACAACAGCAACAGAACTTTGCTGTTTTTTAGATATTATTCTTTTCTTTGTTTTTTTTTTTTTGTTGTTGTTGTTTTGTTTTGTTTTTAATAGAATGTGCTGAATGTCTATAATTTTGTTCAGATGACTGCAGAACCTGGAAAAGCTGTTGCTGCTATCGATGCCTAACATACTATTATTAGTCATATATATATATATATATATAAAAATATATACATACATATATATGTAAATTGCATTTTGGGAAACTTTAACGGTGCTGCCAACTTTGGAAAAAGTCATCCCAATTTACTGTGTTAAGTTGGCGTTGTACAGAAATGGACAGCCATATTGGTCTAGAAATGTTAATTTATTTTCATTTTTTTTCCATGTGTACAGGGGTAACACACTGTATTGAATATATCAGGTCATATCTACGTGGATTTGATTACAGAAACTAATAAAGTATTCTCTAAATAATGAAGAAAAGAATAAGATAAGACTCTAAGAGCAAGAAGCAATTTAAATATGTTCAGGGACCATTTTCTTCCCCAGAATTAAGGATTATTTTAATGTTGTATCATTGCCTTTACTCTTTTAGTTTCCTTTTTAGTTTTATTTTAGGATTCCCGATTTTTAATGTTCATACAGAGATTTCTTTAACTGAAATACCGAATAGTTTCTTTGTTGTGAAAAACTATAATAGTACACAGGATCCTAATGAGATAATTAATAATGTGAAATAGGAAGTAAAGGGCTAAAGGTGTAGGGCAAGTGGGAAGGGTGGGGGAAAGGTAATACGGGAGAGGAAAAAAATATGAGAAACTGAAAAAATGGAAATAAAGTGTTTGTAAATGGGGAGAGTAGGAGGGGGTGAAGGGAGGGCAGGGACAAGGGGAAAAATGAGAATCAAGACCTGTTATGTAAAGGTACAGAATCCCAATGATGAATATAACTGTATTGTATACCTAGATTGTACCAATAAACTCAATTAAAAAATAAAGATACATATGGAGCAAAAGACTCAGTTGGTTAAATTTGCATAAGTCAGGTTTAAGGATCATAGGTGTGTTATTTATAAGCAGATACTTTGTGGAGAATGTTAAATATTTGAGTCTATTATGTGTTA
The DNA here is from genome assembly GCF_012274545.1 of Fukomys damarensis. Lineage (NCBI taxonomy): Eukaryota > Metazoa > Chordata > Mammalia > Rodentia > Bathyergidae > Fukomys > Fukomys damarensis. The sequence goes on from NW_022900944.1 coordinate 35,496,633, forward strand.
TTGAGTTAATAGTATTAACAGTAAACTTATTCCACTCAGGGAGTTAAACATTGTCAGTTCTATGCTTTTTTGTCAGAAATAGATACTGACTATCCTGACCTTTGTTTTGTTTTTTTTTTGTTTTTTTTGGTTTTTTGCCATACAAAGGAGCTCTGAGCTACATTCCTCATTTATTTTATTTTATTTTTAAGACAGGTTCTCTCTAAGTTGTCCAGACTGTCCTTGAGCTTGTGACCCTTGTGTGGGTTTATAGGCATGTGCCACCACACCTGGTTCCTGACTTTCATTATCACACAGCAGTTTAATTCCTTTGCAGGTGCATTATGAACTTCAAAACTCAGGATCAAAATTGAAACTTTTCCAGATGAGAACTTTAGCCACTTTTTCAAGCAGGCTGGCTTTAGAAATAAACTTTTGTTAAAGACTAGATCATGCTTTTTAATTCATTGGGTAGCAAACTATACCTATATGCAGTAGAGTAATTTAGACAATAACATGGCTTGAATTATAATGTTAACTTCTTTTGTACATAGCCCATATTATCAGAAATAAAAACAAGAAGATTTCTATTCCCACATATAGAGTGAGTCTATTTTCTAAAATCAAACTATAATTTCAGAAGAGGCAACCTACAGAATGGGAAAAGGTTTCTGCTTTGCTTATCCTCTTAGAAAAGATTAATATCTAGAGTATTCAAGAAACTAAAAAAAAACACCCCCAAGAACACATAAAAAAAAATACAACAAAAAACCCCGAAATCTTCCCCCAAAGTGAAAGACCCGATGCAAACATGGGCAACTGAAATGAATAGGTATTTCTCAGAGAAGAAATACAAATGGCCAATAAATATGTGCAAAAAAATGCTAAACTTCTCTGGGCACTGGAGAAATGTGAATTAAAGCAACATAAAGATGCCATCTTACTCCAGAAAGAATGGCTATCATCAAAAATTCAAACAATAATGAATGCTGGCAAGGTGCATGGGAAGAAAAGCACCCTTCTACATTATCAGTGGGAGTATAAACTGATACAACCTCTATGGAAATCAATATGGGGATTTCAAAAAATTGAAAATAGAAATTCTATTTAACCCGGCTATTCCCATTCTAGTGTCTTCCCCAAAGAGTTAAAAGCACGTGTGCAGCCATGTTTGTAGCAGCACCACTCATAATAGCTAAATCTTGGAAGCAGTATATATATATCCACTGACAGATAAATGGGTTAAGAAAGTATAGTGTTTCTACATGATGGAGTACTAACTACTGTGCCATAAAGAAGAATAAATTTGAGACATTTGTAGGAAAACAAATGCACTTCGAGACCATAATGTTAAGTGAAATGAGATGCACAAGCTTAACTATTTCATAACTTCTCTTATATGAGAAACCCGAAGTATAAATAAATTGTAAAACCAAATAAAAGATAGTAGGAAACAGGGAGATAGATCTGCAAATGAGAAGGGGAGGGAAAGGAATGGAGAAGAGCAGGAATAAAAAGAATTAATATTCCCTAAGAGGAGAGTACACGGTAAGTACTGCAAACCTGAATTAATTTTTAAAAAACCTGTAGTTTCAGTAAGTTCTTAGACCTTAGTTCAACTACATATGAAAGTGATAATTAGTGACTACTGAGAAGATTTCAACCTCCAGGTCAGCAGATATGCACCACATCCCAGATGCCATGCTAGTTTTCTGTACTAAAGTTACCATATTTTGTACAACAGCTATATTCAGGGTTACTGTTTGGGTTAGATAATTGTTACCTATTGTTTTCTGCTATAATCCAATTTTTTGTAGGAATCTGACTAGCAAATTAAATAGGTTTGTGGTGGGGACTACCTGACTGTCTTTGTCAAGGTTGTCTAGAGAAACAGAACCAATAAGCTATGCATATAGAGAGTTTTATTTTCAAGAATTGGCTCCTGCCATTGCAAAGGCTTGGCAGTCAAGCGAATTACAATTATAACATTACAAAAGCTGATGGGGTAGGCTAGCCATCTGGAGACAAAGAAAAGAGTTGCAGTTTGAGTCCAAAACTAGTTTGCTGAACAATCAGGAAAAGCCAGTGTTGCACATGCAAATGTAAGGTAGTATGATGGAGAACTGAGAAATCAGCCTTGTGGGATTCTTTTTTTTCTTTTCTTCTTCCTCCCTCCTTCCCTCCCCTCCCCTTCCCTTCCCTCCCCTCCCCT
>NW_022900944.1:35498850-35505136 GCF_012274545.1 Fukomys damarensis
GTGTGTGTGTGTGTGTGTATGTGTGTGTGTTTTTGAGACACAGTATTCTTTTATATACCAATCTGACCTCAAACTTGGGATCCTCCTGCCTCAGCCTTTCAAGTACTGGCTTAACAGGCATGTACCACATCTGGCTTAGCCTTGCATTCTATTCAGACCTATTACAAATGAATAAAACTCACCTACATTATGGAGGGTCATACGTCCTAATCACAGTCCACCAAGTTATTGTAAATCTCATTTAAAAACACCCTTAGATATAAAAGTTTCTACTTTCTTATTCTTGTTTATTTGTTTGTTTTTTGGTACCAGGGATCAAACTCAGGTCCTTGTGCTTGCAAGGCAGGCCACCAATCGTCTCTCATTTTTTATGGCTGAGTAGTACTCCATTTTATAGAAAAACCACATCTTCTTTACCCAGTCTCCAGTTGATGGGTATTTGGGTTGTTTCCAATTAGCTATTATGAACTGTGCCTCTATAAACATGGGTGCACATATATCACTGTGGTATGATTCGTTTAATTCCTTTGGAAAGGTACCCAGCAGGATAGCTGGGCAAATGGAACTTCTAATTCTAGTTTTTTTTTTAATATCTCCATATTGATTTCCACAGTAATTACACCAGTCTGCCCTCCCACCAACAGTGGAGAAGGGTTCCTTTCTCTCTACAGCCCTGCCAGCATTTGTTATTGGTTGATTTCTTGATAGCAGCCATTCTTTCTGGGGTAAGGTGGAGTCTCAGTGTTGTTTTCATCTGCATCTCTTGAATGACTAGTGATGTTGAACATTTTTTTCATATACTTATTTGCTGCTTTTACTTGTTTGTCTGAGAAATGTCTGTTTATTTCAGATGCCCATTTTTGAATTGGGTCTTTGTATTTGGGGTCTGATTTTTTTGAGTTCTTTATATATTCTGCATAGTAGTCTTTTGTCTGAGGAGTAGCTGGTAAAATATTTTTCCTACATTATATGTTGCCTCTTAGCTCTATTGGTGATTTCTCTTGCACTGTGAAAACTTTTTAATACAATGAAAACCCAGTTGTTTATTCTTTGTGCAAGTTCTTGTGCTGTTGAGGGTTTGTTCATAAAGTCTTTCCCTATGCCAATGTCTTTGAGAGTTCTACCTAATTTACTTTCTAGTAAGTTTAGTGTTTCTGGTTTGATATTTAGATCTTTAATGCACTTGTATTTTAGTTTAGTGAATGATGAAATATAGGAATCTATGTTAATCTTTTACAAGTTGAAAGCCAGTTTTTCCCAAAACCATTTATTAAAGAGGCTATCTTTCCTCCAGTGAGGATGGTTGGGTCCTTTGTCAAGGATGAGATAGCTGAGTATGTCTGGTGTTGTTTCTGCATCTTCTAATCTATTCCATTGATCCTCAGGTCTGTTCTCTTGCCAATACCATGCTACTTTTATCACAGTGGCTTCGGATGCATATTGAAGCTATACTCTTAAATGAAATAAATAGGACACATGAGTAAATACCGAATAATTTCTCTGGTGTGAAAAACTGAAAGTGTAAATAAGGTTCACGTCATATAATTGAGAGTGTGAAATAGGAAGAAAATGGCTAAAGGGGAAGTGCGAAGGGGAGGGGAAAGGAAATAAGGGAAAAGAAAAAAATGTGAAAAATGAAGAAAGGAAACAAAATCTTTGTAAATAGGGAAGGGTGAAGGGAGAGCAGAGGTATGGGGAGAAAACAAGAACCAAGATATATCATGTAAAGGTACAAGATCCCAATGATAAATGTGACTGTATTATTTGCTTTAAATGTACCAATAAACTTAATGAAAAAAAAAACACCCTTAGAAAAATATCAAGTATCAAATATGTGGCACTATTTTTAAAAATTGACAAAATTAATCATATATACTCTATATACTTTAATGTTTTGAAGGCAGGTCAGTTCTTTTTGTATGCTTTAGAGATAAAATGCTATTTTTAATTTACTGTCTTGGTAGTGGATAGGACATTTTCAGGAACCTTACTGCTGACTCCATTGTTAAGAGGACCAAGAATGAGGGTTTTGTTAACGGCTAGTATTTCCATTCTGATATTTTATTTACAAACAGGAGAAATACAAGTTCAAGGTCAGGCTGGGCTAAATAGTGAGTTCCAGGCCAGCCTGGAATACATATCAAGACCCTGTCTAAAGAAAAAGAAAAAGAAACAGGAGGAATAACCTCTGGATATGTCTGTGAGTGCAGTGAACTCACTATGACATAGGGTTGAGCTAGCAGTCCTTTTATTATCTGATCCCCCTATGTCTTCTGTATGAAGTTTTCTTACTTACTGTACTATAAATATAATTCAGAAGTAAAAGTCTCCAAAGTCTCCACATTGTTTTTGAGATGGTGATCTTCCTGAGCCCATCATTTCTTCTCTTTATTGTATCACTAATTCTAACTAACAGCCCTCCAATTCCATACACTTACACTTACTGTTTTCCTCGTTCTTCTAAAGTCTGGAGATGTGGCACAAGCCTGAATTATTTTTTATGTGTTTTCTATCTCATTTCAATTGAGTGAAGATCTTAACAGTTGCACTGCTACTTTATATAAAAATCTCCTTACCATTAATTTTTAGATCCTTGTTTAGTAAGCTAATCAGTGAATGATCCAGAATCTCACCCTTATCATCCACTTTCTAGGACCACCTCTGTCACTAACTCTTGAGTCCCTTAGGAGCAGAGTTCCAGGAAGAGATTCTTGTACAGTGATTTTTGAGGGAGTACTCTTAGAAGAATGTAAGGAAGGCAGGAAAAGTTAGGGGAAGAGCTAAACAAAAATTTAATTTCAAAAGAAGTCCAGGCTCAGACATCCCATGAGGCACTCTTAAAGTTTTTAGTACCCCAAAATTATCCCTCTTTTGCATTTGTGTTTCTATTTGTAGTGCTTGACTTTATATCCTAGGTACTACTGGGCAAAGAGACTATTATTGACAGGGTTGAATTGGTGATTGCTCATATTGATTAGGTTCACAATATTCTGTTGTATGATTATACTATGTTTTACTTACCTAGCTCCCAAATTATTAGATATTTTGATTTTTTCAACTTTTCCTCATAAAAACCATATGGAGATAAACATTTTTCTGTAAATAATTGAAAGTATGAAATTATTAAAGCAGTAACAAGATAGTTGGTAAAATATGAAAAGATCCTGAACTTGCCAGCTTTTTATTGTATAATATCCATACTATTTAAGGAATAAATTTAAGTTAAGCTTTGGTTTAGAAAATGGAAATATGTTAAAGCTATTACAGGGAATAGAGTTGAGAAATGGAAATTAAATTAGAACAAAAAACTAGACAAGGAAAAATTTGATAACCAAAATAAATAGAAACAGATTTATAAGAGAATACTTACTTAAATGTAGGTATCCACTTGAATTTTCTACTTTATTAACAAATAAAATAAAATGTAAGAATTGGCCAAAAAAGCAAACTGAGGAAAACTCTTATTGATGTAAATATGTAAAATCAGAGCTGCAGATCATAATTAGAGTAAAACAAACACTTTAATATATTTACTCATATATATTTAAACAGGAACAGGATATCACAAGAAACTGTCCAAAAACAGTAATTTAAGGATATAGATTTTTAAAAGAGAAGAAAGAAGTGTTTTGCAAAGATAACAGTAGGGATTTCGGTAAAGAAAAATTAAAGAAAAGAATCTGTACTGTTGCCAAGATTATTGAAAACATATGACAAGATGTTCATATTGGAAAAGAAATATTTACAAAAAATGAATTAGTAAGAAGTAAAAATTAATCAGTAAAAATCTAAGATAATTAAAATATACTTCTTAGCTATGGGTATGCATATATAGATATATAAAAGAATTTATTTTTATAAAAGCTATTTCCCCTATGGGACAGAAGAAGCTGGTACTGGGAAAAATGTATACAGCAGATGCTAAGGTACTGTTTTATAAAATGTACCTTTTATTTTGTTGTTAAATGCTAAATGTTTTATTTTGTTGCTAAATCTGGAGTATGTGTTTTATCTAGTATTATGTTTCTAAACACACTTATAGAAGTTAATATATTTCTTTTTAAAAATACATTTAAAATAGTTTTAAATTAACAAGAATTTTAATTACAAAGAAATTGTACTTATAAATGTAAAAGCACTAAATAGTTTTCAGCTCATATGAACCATGTTGATCTTGATTCAACTTAATTCCAAAATACTTGAAATAGAAATATTCTTAATTAATCTTTACTCATGTAATGTAACAGACTTTTGTCATGGTGAATTAAAAGCTAAAATTTAAACAATTCACTGCACAACAGAATTTGGGATGAAGGATCTTTGACAATTTTGCATTGTGGATGTGAGAACATTAATTGTGCACCATCTCTGGTGTTCCAACACCTTCATGAAAAAATGCAGCAATTGCAGAAGGGCAGATAATTGTCAGTAAAAGCTTTGCATTATACACAGCAGCAATAATAAAGGTAATTTAGCACTAATATTAAAAAAGGAAAACAGTGACCCTGAGCATAATTCTGCTATTAGTCCACCATCAGCCACTCCTAAACTAATGAAACAAATGTTAAGTGGCAAAAAAGGGGTATGTTCTTAAGAATATAGCAAGACAGTAAATATTAAGCAGCATTAGAGTAAAAAAAATAAACAAATAGTTGTAGAGAAATTTCATTAATTATTTATAAGAGAAGATACACATGTTAATTAAATTTACAGATGATGCTAAATTGTACAGTGTTGACAAAACCAGTGAAGGCAGATAAAAGAGACTTAAAGTGGTTAGAAATATGGGCAGGAAATGAAATGTGATTCAACCTGGAAAAATGTAGCTAATACATCAGGGGAAAAGTAATCAGAAACATGGCCATTCAATTGCCAGGATATACAGTACTTGGAAAGCAGTAATACCAAGAGACTTTGCTTGAGATGATAGTGGTAGCAAATTATATATGATCTTGTAATACAATATGGCAGTAAAATCAGTCAATGAGATTTTAAGCTGTATATGCAAAAGCTTCACATCATGTGGCTGGAAGATAAAAGTTATTTAAATAGTACTGTGATATCAGTAGGAGAATGCCACTTTATGCCATGTGCATACCTCAAATAAGCAAGTTGAGCGTTATCCAAACTGGAAAATAAGTATATAATGGGCTTCAGACTTTATGTTATAGGGAAAAATTAAAACATATATTGTTTTTCACTTTTTACTGAGTCTAGTTATGATAATATTTCAGAAATATTTGGAAGATATAAATATCATGGAAATCAAGTCATTTTTAAAGGTAGGATAAGAGGCTTTATAGTTAAGTAATGGGATGAAATTAACTAACGGAAATTTAAGACTGAATCCGGGAAATGTTTTCTGACAGTGAAATCTATTAGTCTCTGGAATGGAATCCCTAGAGAGGTGGGGGGAAGTTCCATTCCACTATTCATTGTACTAGATCAAGGCTTGGACAACACATTATTAACAAAACAAACGTAAAAACTAATTTGGCCATTTTGCATCAGCAGGCTTGCGTACAATGGGACTGTCAGATCTTATCCAACTGTCTTATAGTCTCAGACTAACATGTTATGTCCTATCATTAAAGAACTACTTATTATTTTTTAATGACTGCTTCCTAAAAAAACAAATTCATATTTTCCAGCTCATGAACTTCAATTTCCTGGATTATTTTTATTTTTTTCTTCCAAGTCATAGGAATGCTAGAAAAGAAAACACCCCTCCTCTCCCTGTTGATGAGATGCAGTCTTAAATATTCCAAGTCTTTTAGTTCAAGTCAGATGAGGTAGCTGAACTCTGAAGTCTCACTTACACCAGTGCATTGAAAACATATTTTTATTGCAGCTTTGCAACCACAACTATGCAATATAGAAAAATCCATTCACTTCCTTTTCTGGGTTAATCCACAGAGAGATTTTTACCAGATGGTGTCCTGGAGGTACTATTTACTTTTGGCAAATCAATATAACTAAGCTTGAAAAATATAAAGTATGCACTTCATTCCAACATTAAAACATTATGTCATTGTATGTTTAAATTAGCTAGACTAAAGCTTGCCTGAAACTCTGTTCTGTGCCCTAATGGAGCAAAATGAGTGTGGAAGTAGCACACTTTTAAGTGACAATCAATTTTAATCCAAAGTGTGATTCTTCTAGTAAAAACAAAATAAACAAGAAGAAAGAGAAAAGCATTAAAATATGTACCAGATTTAGGAAAGAGGTAAATTGTGTGTGTGTGTGTGTGTGTGTGTGTGTGTGTGTGTGTGTGTGTGTGTGTGTG
>NW_022900944.1:35505636-35511389 GCF_012274545.1 Fukomys damarensis
TGACAAGTCCCAAATCTGTGAGGCAGATATCCAAATTTGAAGGCTAAAAGCTGCCACAGAACAGGAAGAGCCCATGTCATATTTCAAAGGCAGGAGAATTTATTCTTTTTCTGAGGAAGATCAGCCTTTGCTTTAGGCAGGCCTTCAACTGTTGAACTGATTGGATGAGGCCCTCCCATATTACCGGCTTTATTCAGTGTATTGATTTAAATGTTAATCTCATTCAGAAACACCCTCACAGAAAGAGAATAATGATTTACCAAGTATCTGAGAACTCAACATAAGCCATTACACAGAGACTGAGAACTGAAATTATAGAACATAATTAAGTTTTTGAGAAAGGAAATAGCACAATAGAAATAACCCATGAGGACTATGCTGGTAGAAGTAGAAAATGTGGTAGACACAAATTTGACTCAAGCACACTCGGTAGCTATGGAAAGAGCTACCAAAAAGGAGGGGATCCAAAATTTATTTCTAAAGGAGATAGAATGTGTCTTGGTTATGGTTTAAAAGGGTAAAGAAAGTATTAATTTGAGTTTAAAGAGATAATAAGTCAGGGATTTTGAGTTATTCAACTGAAATAAGGAAGGTAAGAAGATTGTTTTGCTTTACTGGGTTTTCAAGAGGATTTCTTTTGTCCTCCCTGAAGAAAGAAACCTGAAAAGCACACACACACACATACACACACACACACACATACATACACACACACACACACACGTGTGTGTGTATGTGTGTGTGTGTGTGTGTATGTACTGCTTTATATATTATATAGTTCAGTTCTATTTTTGGTATAACTATAATGATGTATAGTATAATATGACATATATAATATAATAATAAAATGGAAATATATTTAGGTGTTCAGGACTATCCTCCAGGAAGAGTGTGGGGATTATGTAAGTACATGTGAGTTGAAAGCTACTCTCCACTTTTTCAATGCAAATGAACCTTTATTGAGCTTCTGTTCAATGGAAAATGTCTCCTTCTAGGATGTCTGCCCACTTCACTCCACCTAGTCCAAGAGAAATGCATTGCTCTTTCTGCCCTAGCTGGGTGCATCTTGTATTTCACTAGTTTTTTTTTTTATGGTTGTGCAATCTCCTGTAGTATAGTTTTAGGCTTATTCAAAAGCTCAGAATATTAGAAAGTGAAAGATAGCCAAGTGATACAGTCATGGCTAATGGAGAATTTCATTTTAAACTTTGACTGAGATGGACACATTTCTTCCTTTGGTGGCTCTGTGTTCATCTGTTACTTCAGTAGGCTCATCAGTAGGATTAACATCTGCATAATCTTACTGAATTCTTTATCTGAATTTTAATGTGATCAGCTGTGGATTTAGTAACTCCTTCCTCAAAGCTGGCCTGGCTGACTCTAGTCAGAAGAGAATTTGAAGGCCTGTATATTCTCTAGATATATCAACAATCGCTGTCAACTCTGCATCTGGTTGGATCTAGTACTACAAGTGTTGAAATTTAGTTCTTGTCTACCTCCAGATCACTGGTTGACTATGGATCATTGATCATTCTAGTAAATCCTTGTGATGCTGGGGATATTGTAAGGAAAGCATAGCCAAGGCCGAGATAAGCAGAGACTTCCTGATGATGGGGCCAGTGGGTAGGCCAGGGTAGAGGTAGTGAGGTGAGAGTGAAGGTGATCAGAGATTGGTGAAGGTGATCAAGCAGGTAAACAGGCATTGCCCCTTTTTCTTTCTTTCTTTTTTCTGTATCAGGGATTGAACTCAGATCTCCCATTTTTCTTAAGTGAAATTTAGCCAGGAAAGCAGCTCTTTGAATATCTCAGGAGTAAGGCAACTTCTATTTAATTTGGGTATCTTTACATTTTTTAGTTGTTGTTAGAAATAAAACACACATGTCCCTAATCCAAGAAGTTAAGAAGAAACACCACATAAATTACAGGTCAATCTTGACTTTAGAAAAATTCATGCTTTTAAATGACATGCATTAAATCTAATTATAGAAGCAGAATTCAAGCTTACATAAATAGAATTGAAACATTGCTATATTCACTAACATAAGAATTTTGAGCTATTATTACAAAGTAGCCTGCCAGCTAGCAAACAATTCAACTTGCACAGTTTTTATTTCTTTATATTTATTCAATTATTTATATTGCTTCTTGCTGTAACTTACAAGCTGTCTTTCCCCAAACCCTGTAGAAGCTTCTTAGATGCCAGATATCATAGGGAGGGCAGGGCTATGAGTGGTCTTGTACTCTGCTTCAACTAGGGAAGCTCCAGATTACTTTTCTTTGTTGATTTCCAAGAAGGATTGCTTTTGTCCACCCCGAAAAAAATGATTTTGAAAACCACACTTTTATTCCACTGTACCTTAAATGTATTGGAAATATTTTTGTCAAAATTAAAATATTTTTAAAGGTAAAAATGTATTTGAGATATTTTATAATCTATTCAACTCTTGGGAAAATAAAATCATGATTTTGTTTTTTAAAGACAACATTACTGAGATGTTCACACACCATACAATTCACCCATTTAAAATGTTTAATTTAGGGTTCCTGTTATTTTCATGATTTCACAGCCATAACCACAGTTAGTTTTTATGATTCCAGAAAAAAATTGTATACCCAAGAACAGTCACTTCCCCTTTTCTCCTAACCTTCTAAACCCTAGGCAACTTCAGATCCATTTTCTGTGTATATGGGTTTTTCTATTCTGGACATTTCATGTTCATAGAATTACATACTATAATATGTGATCTTCTGTGAATGGCTTCTTTCACTTAAAGTTTCTAAAGTTCATCCATGTACTGTTAATCAGAACTCCTCTCCTTTTTATTTTACTGTGTAATATTCCATTGAATGGATATACATCTTATTTTTGTGAATCCATTTAACTTATACTCAGAAGTTTAGGAAAACATTATGTACAAGTCTAGAAGAATATGTTATGTAAATTTTTGGTTGATTTCATAATTACTTTGAACATGAAGAAGGTAAAATAAGTACCTTAAGAATACTTATTTATGATTTTCTAAGCTTGTGATGGTTCACTTTAATTATGTCAACTTGATTGGTGTAGGAAATGCCCAGAGAATCAGTAAAGCACATTTCTGGGTATGTCTCGGTGAGTCATGGAATTATGATTCTAAATACTATATACGGTCCCTATAATATTTTGTGGACAGACATCAATGTTAATTCCAAAAAAGTACAACAGGATATGTTATTTAACCTTTCTTGGACTCAGTTTACTTACCTAAGAAACAGAATGATAATAAAAGTAGTAATATGTACAAACAGCAATAAACAACCAGGAACATAGTTATGTCTTAATAAATATTAGGCAGATCAGAAAAATAATTTATTGCCTCCAAGCTTCTCATTTCTAATATTTAGCCACTAGCTTATGTCAGAGACTCAGTAGCCACTAAAGGCTATCATTTTAGACAGTACAGGAGAATACTTTCATCATTGTATAAGGTTCTGTTTGCCAGTATCATGTACCACACATCTACCAAACATGGGAGAAAAGTCTAAGAAGAGATGTAGATGGTAGCATAGACAGTATGTTTGAAGTGGGTTGGGATCTCTTCCTTCTGTGATGATGAAGGCCAGAGAGTGATTCTTCTTGTGCTACATGTTGGAGTGTGGATATAGCCAAAAGGAGGAGAATATTTAGAAATATGAGGTGATGCATGCACTCTCTAAAAGTACAGCACACTTAAATAAAGAAGTGGACTTATGTGATAGAGAACAGTGAAAACAAAAACAGGGAATTAGAGACCTATATTATAGAGTATTTTTCCTTGTTTAATTTTTTGTGCCTCATTCTGTCAACAGTGAAAAGCAATCCACTTTTGAGAAGGTAAGTAATAGGTCAGAAATTTGATTTGACAAAATAGAATAGATAAGATGGATGAAAGGCTGAGAGGCACATTCAGAGGGTATTGCTATAGGTTAGGCTTTGACAGTTTTAATTATGACACACATGCAGAAAGGAAGGTTTAAGAGTACAAAAGAAGAGCCAGGTGACTGGAATGGGAGATGTGGTAACTGAATGGAGTCGGAGAATGACGAAAATTCAGGAAGTAAAAGGACTGAGATGTTGGAGTCTGCAAGAAGACAACAATAGTTGGGCCAGTGTAAAGTACAGTGCATTCAGTTATATACCATAAAAAATTAGAATTGGGAAGAATTCGCTTGCTTCAAAGGTGAAATTATATCATCCTTAAAGATTATCATTTACTTTTAAGAGACTGTTGGAACATCTGTTAAGTACCAGTTACTATGTGGAGTAGCCAACATACTTATCCTTTTTAATATTCATAAATGGTCAAAAGTAGGTGCCTAGTAATTATCTATGTTTTATAGATGAGAAAATCAAAGTTCAAAGATGTTACTGAGAGGGAACTCACTATATTAACCTTCCCATTTCATTACTGGTCCAATTCTAATTATGAAATTATTCTTGAAATATTTCCCTGTAACTTTACCATCAATATACTTGCATTCTATGAAATAACTGAATGGTGCCATAACTTCCTCCCACTTTCCTATCTCCCCGCCCACATTGCGCTTTACATGTTTGTGCTCTTCTGAAGACTGATATTCCAGCCTTTCCTCATGTAATCTGGGTTTTTGTGTCATTTTCCATCTTGTTTCCTTCTTTCCTTCTTTTCTTTTCTTTTCTAGTTAGTACTAGGGATTGAATCCAACAAAGCCTTTGCACTGAACTACATCTCCTCCCTTTTTAATCTTTATTTTTTTTTGAGACAGAGTCTTGCTAAGTCCCTAAGTTGCCTGGGCTGGGCTTAAACTTGCCACTCTCCTGCTTTGGCCTCCTTGAATGCTGGAATTAAAGGAATTCACCAATACACTCAGTTTGTTGCCCTTCTTTTTTACACCAGCTTGTCATGGCCTATCTAAATGTGGGGGTCAGAATATGCTTCAGTGTTTCGTGTATGGTTCGACCAGCCTAGGATTCAGTGGAACTATTTCCTGTACATGCATTTTAAATGTTAATGTATTGATGACTAATGGGTCTCTCTGGAGAAATTTTTAGTAGGAATTTGGAAATTTAGAATCAGTGGTTATTCATTCATTTTTTCCTGTCTACTATATGTTACTTAATTTATAGGAGCTTAGAACTAGACATTTAATGTCAATGACCTTAGGAGAAATTTTGTATGAATAAGTGTGTGTCTGTGTGTCTGTGTGTGTGTGGTGTGTGTGTTAAATAGTGTCCCCAAGACAGTTGGGTTATTTTTTTTTGTACTTCTGTGTTTGATTTATTTCACTTATCATTATAGTCTCAAGAGTCAACCATTTTCCTATAAATGACTCAAATTTAAGCATCTTTATGGTGAGCAAAGCATAGTAGATATATAAACACATATATATATATCATTTTTTATTAGTACATGTTTGTAGTCTATGATGTTTACATGCTTCTTAGGGAGTAGATACATGTACTTAATGCATCTTAATTATTTTTATTCCTCTTCTCCTCCCCATTCTCCTCCATCTCTAGATCCCTTCCCTCCATTATTATTGTTTAGTTCATGTTTGCTGCACATAATGACTACATTCATTGTGAGTAATTGGTACATATACGTCATACATCTTAAATCTTTTTACATCCCCTTTCCCACTTCCCACCCCTTTGGTCCCTTGGTCCCTTCTCATTCAAAAAAACATCTATCCTCTTGTTTGCTTTTATCAATCTTTTTTTTTTTTTTTTTTTTTTTTTTTTTTTTTTTTTTTTT
>NW_022900944.1:35512118-35630177 GCF_012274545.1 Fukomys damarensis
TTTTTTTTTTTTTTTTTTTTTTTTTTTTTTTTTTTTGGTACCGGAGATCAAACTCAGGCCCTTGAATTTGTGAGGAGGCATCAGAATGACTGAGCTATATCCCTGGCCCCATCAATCTTTTATTTTGCTCTTAATTTTGTATATGCTTTGGGTTTTTTCATGTACAAGAAGCCATATGGTATTTAAGCTTGTGCATCTGATTTATTTCATTTAACATTATGTTTTCAAGGTGCATCCATTTTCCAACAAATGTCTCAAATTTATCCCCTTTATATCTGAGTAGTATCCAGTTTGCACAGGTAAGCATTTTCTTTATCCATTCATCTGTTAATAGGCATGTAGACTGTCTCCAAGATTTAGTTACTATGAATTATGGTGCTATAAACATTGGTATGGATGTATCACTGTAATATGATGGCTTTAACTCTTTGGGAAAAACACCTATAGGAGAAAAATAAGTGGGTCAAATGGAATTTTTAGTTTTTTGAAAAGTCACCATACTCATTTCCATACTGGTTGTACTAGTTTTTTTTTTCCACCAGCAGTGTTGGAGGGTTCCTTTTTCACCACAGACTCACTAGCATTTTTTATTATTTGATTTCTTGATGATTGCTACTCTTTCTGGAGTAAGATGAAATCTCAGCATTGTTTTAATAATTGCCAGTTCAGTTGAACAATTTTTCATGTATTTATTGGTCATTTGTATTTCTTCTTCTAAGAAGTGTCTATTCAGTTCAAGTGTCCATTTTTTCCCCTCATTGAGTTTATTGGTACATTTTAGGTATACAGTATAGTTTCATTCATCATTGGAATCTTGTACATTTACATGACAGGACTTGGTTCTCTCTGGTGTCCATTTTTTTTATTGGGTCTTCATTTACTCTAATTTTTTTGAGTTCTTCATATATGCTAGTTATTAGTCCTTTATTTAGGATGCAGCTGGCAATTTTACCCTGTTCTTTAAATTGCCTCTTTACTCTGTTGGATGTTCCCTTTTCTGTGCAGAAGTTTTAAATTGGATATAATCCCATCTGTTGACTCTTGCTTTTTATTTCTTGTGCATTTGGAGTTCTATTCAGTCCTTGCCTACACCTATGACTTCAGGAGTTTTACCTGTTTTATCTTCCAGCAGGTTAAGTGTTTCTGTTTTAATATTTAAGTCTTGATCCATTATGATTTTATTTTAGTACATGGTGAGAGGTATGGCTCTAGCATTAGTCTTCTGCATGTGGACAGCCACTTTTCCCAGCACCATTTGCTAAAGAGGATATCTTTGATCCAGTGTATGTTTTTGGCCCTTTTGTCAAAGACCAGGTGGTTGAGGTGTCTGGGGTCATTTCTGCATCTTCTGTTCTGTTCCATTGATCCACATAAGACAGCTATTTTGACACAGAATGTTTTTTAGTTACTTTTTCTGAAAAGAAAAAGTTAGGGGGAAAGCACCTAAATGAAGCAGACACGGAAGCAAGAAAAGGAGAGAATTTTAGGAGGAGCAAATAGTCAATTATGCCTGAAACTTAAAAAAGGCAAGAGAGTTCTGAGAAAGGGTTTTATACATTAAGATATTCTTCATTAGTTTCCTATTTAATGAGAATAGAATCAGTCTTTCAAAGGATTAAAGTTTCAGTGTGAAGGGAAGTAGAACTCTTAGTATGTCATTATGTAAGAGTAGGGTAAAGAGGGTAGTAGGAGATATGTGTAGATATTTTTCTAAGTAAATGTGCTCAAAGTATTTCATAGTTTATATGACACAAAAAATAAGGATAACCAGATTCTTAAAAGATAGCATGATAAGCAGAAACTGGCCCTGTCCAGATATTAAAATATTATAAAGCCATGTTGATTTAAATAATGTGATAAGAATATGTGAATAGGCTAAGTGATTGAATAGAAAATATAAAAGTAAACTAAAAAAAGTATGGAAATTTCATATATAATAAAGGTGACGTGAATCAGTGTGGGAAAAATCAAATAGTAATAAGTGATCATGTGACAACTGGCTAGTCCTCTGTACACACAAATGTTGGATTCTCGTACCTTACAATAAAGATTTCAAATGGAAGCCAGGCATGGTGGTGCACGCCTGTAGTCCCCTCACTCGGGAGGCTACGGCAGGAGGATCGCTGTGAGTTCGAGACCAACCTGGGCCACATAGTGAGTTCCAGGTCACTCTCAACTACGTAGTGAGACCCTGTCTCAAAAAACCAAAAAAAGAAAAAAAAGGTTTCAAATAGAAAATGGTTTACTCTTAAAAATAAAAACAGAAAAATATTAAACCCTGGGGGAATTATAATTTTTTAATTACAAAGGTGGGAAGTCTTTTCTAAGCAGGATACAAACATCAAAAATCATAGTGAAAAAAATAGACTAAATTAAAGAAAAAATACTTAGTTTAAAATAACCATAAGCATACTAAAAAAGGCTAACTATAACCTATAGAAATGTATTTACAGTCCTATAATTCTACTGTTTTTTTTGTTTTGTTTTTTTTTGTACCAAAGATCAAACACAGGACCTTGCACTTGTGAGTCAGGCACTGGGCTAAATCCCCAACCTATATTCTCAGACAGTCCTATATTCCAGATAAAAGAAACTGATAAATAAGGAGCTCCTATAATCAGAGGCATACCAGCAATCTGATAAAATATAGACAAACGCGTGATGAATATAGTGACTCCTAAAATTCTGAAGAGATGCTTAATTTGTTTTAGAAGAGAATTAAAAACTACCATTTTAGCCGGGCGTTGTGGCGCATGCCTGTAATCCCAGCGCTCGGGAGGCTGAGGCAGGAGGATCGCTGTGAGTTCGAGACCAGCCTGGACTACATAGTGAGTTCCAGGTCAGTCTCAACTACATAGTGAGACCCTGTCTCAAAAAACCAAACCAAACCAAAACAAAACAAAACTACCATTTTTCACTCTCCTGATAGGCAAAGGGGAGGATTTTGGCCGTGTTATCAGTGGTAAGGAAGACACTCTTACACATTGGTAAGTGGGAGTCAAAGTTGATAAAACTTTAAGAAAATGATTTGCTAATGGTTCTTTAAATTACTGAGTCAGAAAGTTGTATACGTGCTTTCTGACCCAGCAACTAACTTTGCTTTTTGGAATTTATCCCAAGGATAGAGATATCCATATCATTAAGGTTCTATGTAGAAAAGGAATCTGGGCAACATTTCCGGTAAGTACCAAGAGTACAAATGAGATAAATGTCTAACAGGAGAGGACTATTTAAAGAAATGTGATATAATTTTATATATTTTTTCTAAACAGAGAAGTCTTATCATTCTAATGAAGAAGTCATGGAGATTACAGCGTGTGACTTTCTTTCCAATATGTTAATGTTTTGCTTCAAGTAACTGTAATTATAAGTGCTTTTTGTACTGTACCCTTTATTCACTAAAAATGACTGCTACCTGGGAACCTCCACCTATCCCTCAATGGTGTGGGTGCTACAAACTGGAAGCTGAGAAGAGGTGTTTAGAGTCCCAAGAATGGAGCATGAGACAAATATTTGAGTAGAAGTCATTTTGAGAATAATCAACCCCAAGAAATTCTGTCAGAAGAGTGGGAAAATGGGCAACTAGTAGTCAGTAAAGAGTAAAATACCAAATTAAGGGTTCCTGTGTTTACATTTTTGGGAGATAGTAGAAAACAGATGCTTAAAAGTTATTCTACTCAAGGATGGGGCAGTTCTACACCAATTCACATCAGTTGCTGGTTGAGAGCTTGAAAGATTTTCCAAATTTTGTTTTGTTTTAAAGTACCCCTACCTTTGGGCTGGGGGTTTAGCTCAGTGGTTCTGCTGCCTGCTTCACAAGTGCAAGCACCCAAGTTTCATCCCCTGTACCAGAAAGTAAAAATATAAATAAATAAATGAAGTATCCCTACCCTTCCAGCCTGCTGTGTACAATGGTAGATTGGCTTGAGAGAGAACCCTCCAGCTCTACTAAATTCACAACTACAAGCAAAAAGATGAGAGCAAATTTGTGGGGAGTAAAGGGGTAGGTAAAATTCACTTTTGGGGCTGCAAGAGGGGAAGAAATCTCCTGCTACTAGCAACAGGGCTTGTTATTCAATGCCAAGAACACCAGGAGAAGGGGGAGCTGGCTTCATTTTCAAGTCTGAAAGCTCTTTGTTTTCAAGGTTATTTTCCAGCAGTGTTTTTCTCAGCTGCCTGGTTTTGTACAAACTGAGGTTTTCAGCATTGCCCTTAGCAGTATTTTCTCCATGTGTAGGAGTTGTGCTTAGATAAAAACCGCCGACTTCTTAGTTCAGGCAGACATGCCTGTGTTATGCAGTTTTTAAAAAGGTTTTAATATGGGTTAGTTTTGCAGAGACTATTGGAAACATCTCTGAGATAAAATGTGCAGTGTAAAGAAGGGCTATCTAGCTACTCTCCAAGGATTTATGTTACCACTTCATAGAATTGTGTAAATGCCAAGCAGGGAGTAAATTTCCCAGCCTCCCTTGCATCTAAAATGACTGTTACTTCCTGTGGAATACATGTGATGTGATGACCTAGGCAAGGTGATTAAGAAGTAATTATGTCTTTTCTTCTCTCTTTTTCTCCCATTTGCTGCTAAAGTGAAGACTGAATTCCTGAGCTGTGGCAGAACTTGAACCCCTCAAGTCACATAGAAATCTGCCCATCAAATATCGGACTGCTATGTGAGTGCAAATTAAGCTGTCATTACTCTAAACCACTGAGATTTTAGGGTTCAATTATTGTAACAGCTAGCATTACCTAAACTGAACAGGATGTTGCTATTTGAATATGCTTATATATTGGTGTGTATAAATTTATTCTGTATCTGTAGAACGTGATTGATGCAATACATCAGAAGAAACGGAAAATAGTGGTTCACTTGGCATTGATGGTGTTCAGGCACAGCATATGAAAGAGATTTTTCATGTTCTATTCTTTATAACATGTACTCAAAAAATAGAGAAATCTTTGAATGAGGGAAGAGAGATTACTTCAAGGAGTAAGTTTCTAGATGTAATAGAAGGACACTGAGTCAAATCTTCCTTATGGAGATTTATGAATCAGGAGGGATTCCTCATCCTGTAACACAAGAGATAAGAGAAATAGAGGTTATATTGCCCGTAACAAGAAAAAAATCCAAGTAAAAAAATACTGAGATGTGATTTCTCACCTATTAGATGGTAAAAACACAAAAGTTTAATGATTCACTCTGTGGGGAAGGCGATGGGGAACAACAATCTCATATGTCAGTAGTAGAAGCAAGAAGAACCTGGTGAAATCCCAGCAATTCACTGCTAAATTATCCTATAAGTAAACTTGTTCAGGTACAAAGTGACCGAAATATACAAGTTTGCTTACTGTAGCATTATTAGAGGAATACAAGATTGGAAAAAAGTCAAGGGTCTAGTGATAAGGGGTTGGTTTAATAAAACACAGAACAGCCAGTACACATTATTAGAAAAAAAGAATATTTATAAACTGGAATGGAAAGATACCCAGAATATATGAAACTTAGTGCAGGGCCAAAATATAGAGCAACTATATTAGTCAGCTATTCGTTGCTATAACAAATATCTGAGGTAAATCGGTTTCAGAAAGGCTTATTTTGACTTAGTTTAGAGGTTTTGGGCTGTGATCATCTGGCCTTGTCATTTTTGGGCCTGTGGTAAGGTGGTGCATAAGGATGAGAGTGTGAGTGTGACAGAGGAAGCTGCTCGCCTCATGGCAGATGGGGAATAAAGAAAAGAGAGAAAGAGGAGCAACCAGAATCTTAGTATCCCCTTTCAGGAAACATGCCTGAATGACTGGGAGAGCTCTAACTAGGGCTCACCACTTGAGGGTTCCACCCCTTCCTAATGCCATAGGCTGGTGACAAATCCTTTAGCCCATGGACCATGGGGGACATTTATTCAAACATAACATACAACTTATACATAACAGCAATATATATTATTTTTTTACCTTTTATAGGAAGAGAAGAGAAATAAGAATGTGTTTTTTATTTCCTTTTTTATATATAAAGAGGAAGGTAAATAACTAATAAAATGGTTATGTCTAAGGCATATGTTAAAAAAAACTGTAAATGGCAAGAGAGGCTGTAAGGTTTGACTGCTATATTTTAACATAGAATTGTTTAAAATTTTTATTATAGTATGTGTGGTGGCACATGCCTGTAACCCTACTCTGAGAGGCTGAGGCAGGAGGATTGCAAGTTTAAAACTAGCCTCAGCAATTAAGCAACTTAGTGAGACAGTCTCAAAATTTAAAAAAATTTCAAAGGGCTGGGGATGTAACTCATTGCAAAGGCCCTGGGTTCAAAATCAACCATTGATGTCATACCATTTGTAAATGTCTGTGAATATTTCAGTATGTATCTCTAACATATGAGTTAATATTTAAAACATCAAAACACTAAAAATTATTTCAATACTTTATGTCCACTGGAAATTTAAATAATATTTAGTTAGATGAAACTTTTGTGTATATCACTTATATTTCACCTTTCCATATTACTTCTTACAAAGTGTAAGTTATTGAGGCTTTTTTTCCTGGCTTCTTTAAAACATTTTAAAAATTTTAATGTAATACAAGTACACATTAGTAAAGAAAATATAGAAGCTGTTCTATGAAAAAATAGTTTTTCAGAACGAAAATTATTAGAGAAAAATGATGATAAATACACTGTGTATCGTGATCTTAAAGGAGTATATTTTCATGTGCTAATTTATCTCTCAGCACATTTCCTAATACTATACCTTCTTTTTTACATAAAATATTTTAATTATTAATAAAGTATGTCATACTTGGTATAATTTTGGACATTTCTACCTATTTTGCAATATCTATTATTCTTTTTGATCCTTATTTACACTTTCAGGTTCTCACACCAGAGAGACAATGTGATATTTACAAATGTGTGTTTGACTTATTTAAGTTGAGTATGTTTTCAAGGTGCACCATTTACCTAGAAATGTTTCAAATTTATCCTTCTTTATATGGCTGAAGAGCACTCCATTATATTTTTTAAAACCCATGTCTTTTTTATCCAATCATCAGTTGATAGACATTTGGGTTATTTCTAAAATTTAGCTATTATAAACTGTGCTGCTATAAAAATGGATGTGCATGTATCACTGCGGTATGATGCTTTTAATTCTTTGGAAAGAAACCCAGAAGGGGAATGGCTGGGTCATATGGGAGCTATAATCCTAGTATTTTGAGGAATCTCTATACTGATTTCCATAGTGGTTGCACCAGTCTACACTCCCACGAACAGTGGAGAAATGTGTATTCATCTCAGATGTCCATTTTTGGATACGGTCTTTAAATTGCAGTGGGCTAATTTTTTTTCAATTCTTTATGTGTTATAAATATTAGTCCTTTGTCTGAGGAACTCCTGGATAAAATTTTTTCCCACTCTCTCAGTTATCTCTTCACTCTGTTGGTGATTTCTTTTGCTGTACAAAAGGTTGTTTTTTTGTTTGTTTGTTTTTGTTTTTGGTACCGGGGACTGAACTCGGGTCTTTGCGCTTGCAAGGGAGGCCACCAAACCGCTGAGCTAAATCCCCAGCTACAAAAGGTTTTTAATAAGATGAAGTCCCAGTTGATTCTTTTTAGTGTTTCCATTGTGGTCTGGGTTTTGTTCATGAAATCTTTGCCTATTCCTATGTACTGAAGTGTTCTACCTACTCTCTCTTCCAGAAGATTCAGTGATTCTGTTTTAATATTTAGATCTTTGATCCTTTTTTATTTTAGTTTGTTGCATGGTGAGATACATGGGTCTAGTTTTAATCTTCAGTATGTGGAAAGCCAGTTTTACCAGCACCATTTGTTAAAGAGACTGTCTTTCATTCAGTGACATATTTGGCCCCTTTGTCAAAGATAAGGGAGCTAAGTGTGTTTGGGTTTTTTTCTGCATTTTCTAATCTGTTCCGTTGATCTTCAGGTCTGGATTTTTTTTCTGTTTTTTGTTTTTTGGGTTTTTTTTTTTTTTTTGCCAGTATCATAGTGTTTTTATCACAGAAGCTCTGTGATATAATTTCAAGTCAGGGACTGTCATGCCTCCTGCCTTGCCTTTGTTACCGCAATTGTTTTTGCTATTCTATAGGTCTCTTCTGATTCCAAATGAATTTTAGGAATGATTTCTGTAGTTCTTTAGGGTATACTAATGGTATTTTTATTGGAACTGCATTAAATCTGTAAAAAAATGTTGGGAATATGGCCACTTTCTCTATATTGGTTCTTCCTACTCACAAGCAACAGTTATTTTTCCATTTTTTGATATCCTCCTCGATCTCCTTTTTCAGAGTACTGTAATTTTCAATGTAAAGATCTTTTACTTCCTTTGTGAGCTTGATTCCTAAGTATTTCATTTTTTATGACATTATGAAAGGTATTATTTTACTAATTTCTTTCTCAGTGAGTTTGTTGTTTGTGTACAGGAATGCTGTTGAATTTTTAGTGTTCACTTTCTATCCAGCTATGCTACTGAGTTTGGTTATTAAATCTAGAAGCATTTTGATGGAGTTTTGGGAGTCTTCTATGTAAAGTATCATGTTATCCACAAATAATGTAACTTCTTCCTTTCCTATCTTTATTCCTTTTATTTCTTCCTCGGTCTAATTGCTCTAGCTGTTTCCAGAACTATATTGAATAGGAGTGGTGACAGTGGACATCCTGATTTTAGAGGGAAAGCTTTCAGTTTTTGAACATTCAATATGATGTTGCCTCTTGGTTTGTCATAGATGGTTTTTATCAAATTGAGATAAAGACTATCTATTCCAATTTTCTATATTTTTTTTTTTAAATCAGTGGTTGCTGGACTTTGTCAATTGCTTTTTCTACATCTATTGAAATCGTGATTTTTGTCTTTGGATTTGTTAATGTACTATATTACATTTATTGATTTGTGTATATTAAACCTTCCCTGCATCCCTGGGATGAATCCTACTTGGTCATGGTGTATAATCTTGATGATTTGCTTCATTCTGTTTGTCAGTATCTTATTGAGAATTTTTGCATCTATGTTCATTAGGAAGATTGGCCTGTAGTTCTCCTTTTTTGGTTGGGTCTTTCTTTGGTTTCAGTATCGGGGTAAAACTTGCTTCCAGAAATAATTTTGGGATCATTGTTTCCCTTTCAGTTTTGTTGAAGAGTTTGAAGAGTAGTGGCATTAGGTCTTCTCTAAATTTCTTATAGAATTCAGCAGTGAAACCATCAGGACCTGAACTTTTCTTGTTGATAATTTTCTTAATTACATTTTCAATTTCATTGACTGATTTTGAGTTGTTTAGAATTTTGTAAATCTTTGGTAATTCATATGTCTCTAGGAATCTGTCCATTTCTTCTGTGTTTTCCATCTTATCAGAGTACAGGTTCTCAAAGTAGGTATTGATGATCTTCTAGATTTCTACAAAATTCATTTTGATTTTACCCTTTGTGTTCCTAATTGCATGAATTTGAGTCTTCTTTTTTTAATAAAGTTTTTTTGATAAGGCTAAGGGTTTATCAGTTTTATTTAATCTTTCAAAGAACCAACTCTTTGATTCATTGATTCTTTGTATTTTCTTAGTCTCAGTTGCATTAATTTCTGCTCTGAACTTTATAATTTCTCCCCTTTTATGAGCTTTGGGCTTGACTTGTTCTTTTTCCAGATGTTTGAGGTTCAACATTAGGTAGTTTACTTGAGCTCATTCTGTTTTCCTGATATGAGAATTTAATGCTATAAATATTCCTCTTAGGAGTGCTTTTGTGGTGTCCTGTAGGTTTTGCTATGTTGTACTGGCATTATCATTTAAATATATATGGTGTTTAATTTCTTTAATTTCAACTGTAACCCATTGGTTGTTCAAGAGGGTTTTATTTTAATTTCTGTGTGTTTATGCAGTTTTTATGGTTTCTTTTGCTGTAGATTTCCAGTTTCAGTGCACTATGGTCAGATAATACGTACGGGATAATTTCAATTCTTTTTCATTACTAAGCATGTTGTATGATGTAGTATGTGGTCTATTTTGGAGAACGTCCGTGTGAAGCTGAGGAGAGTGTGTATTCTGATGTGGGGTGGAACACTCTGAAGACATCCACTAAGTCCATTTGTTCACAGATTTGGTTCAGTTCTGATATTTCTTTGTTGATTTTTTTTTTCTAGTTAATCTGTTTGTGATAGTGGGCTCTTGAGGTGCCCCACTACAATTGAATTAGAGCTTATTTGATTTTTCATGTCTGTTACTATTTGTTGTACACAGTTGGGTGCACTGGTATTTGATGCATATATATTTATGATTGGTATATCTTCCTCTTGGATTGTTTCTTTTACAAGATGTAGTGACCGTCTTTGTCTCGGTCAGTCTTGACTTGAAATCCACTTTGTCTGCAAGTAATATAGCTACTCCTACTTTTTTCTGGCTTCCTGTCACATGGAGTATTTTTTTTCATCTTTTGATTTTTCAGTCTATAAATTACTTTTTGAGCTCAATGTGAGCAAATTGTTGGATCTTATTTCTTTATCCATTCTGCCAGTCTGTTTCATTTGATTGTTAAGACTGTTTACATTGATGGTTATAATTGAAGTGTATTGGATTATCCTTGTCATGTTATTTTTCTGCTGTTGGTTACCTATCTTTTCCCTCTTTTTCATTGCTTTCTCTGCCTGGTGGCTTTTTTCTGTTGGTGTTGTTGGAGCTGTGGTCTTCATTATCTCTTTCTAAAATATTCTTGAGGACATTTATAGACCTGGTTTAGTGATCATGAATTTCTTTAGTTGTTCTTTGTATCTTATTTCTCCATCAGATTTGAAAGATAGTTTTGCAGGGTACATCAATCTGAGTAAATCTGAAATACTTCACTGCAAGCTCTCCTTGATTTAAGTGTTTATGTTAAGAAGTCTGCTGTGATTCTGATGGGCTTTCCTTTATAGGTGATTTGTTTCTTTTTTCTAATAGCTTTTAATATTATATTTTTATGCTGAATTTCTGGGATGTTGATGATTATGTACCTTGGTGTTGATTTATTTTGGTCATGGCTCATTGGAGCTCTATCTACCTCACTTACTTGTGTGTCGAATTCTTTTTCCATGTATGGGAAGTTCTCTGTCATTATTTCTTTGCACAGGCTTTGTATGACATTTGCACTATCTCCAGCTCTCTCATTGTACCCAGTCAATCATATATTGTTCTTCTTTGCATCATCTTGCAATTGTTGGATTGATTTTTCATGGTCCCTTGCCATTTTTAAGATATCTTTTTTTCATGGTCATTAACTGCATTCCTATATTCTAGTTCAGAAATTCTGTCCTTACCTTCATTCAATCTGTTGCATATACTTTCAATAGAATTTTTAATCTCCTCGATATATGTTTGAATCTGTTTCATGAATTCCATTTCTCTCCTATGTTGGGTATTCATGGTTCCCACCATTTTCCTAAACTCCTCTATTTTATAATCTGTGCTACTCTATATTCATTGAGCATATCTTTCATTTTGATCATCATTTCTTTTTTTTAACCTGAGAGATTATTTTCTCTATAACCTCATACATATGTTTTCTTACTTCTTCTTCTATCATCTCAGAAAATTCAGGTGGATGACTTCTGATTTCCTGTGTCTCATTGTCTCCTGGACTTGGTCTAGGTAAGCTGGATACCAGGAATTGCATTTTGCTTCTGCAGCTTCTCATATAAAAATATAATTTAATTTTTAAATTTGCAGGCTTTGATGTTGGGTTCAAATTTATCACTACTACTCAATTGTTTTGTGATTTTATCGTATTTACTTGACATTTGGGTATGGCCATATATACCTCCTTGGGTTGTTGTGAGGATTTAATGATATTTCAGACCAGAGAGGCACAATGTAACTTAAATGTAGCCATTTCTTTTTTCTTTTTTTAATTTGAGTTCATTGGTACATTTTAGGTATACAGTACAGTACAGTTACATTCATTGTTGGGATCTTGTACCTTTACATGACAGGTCTTGATTCTCATTTTTCCCCCTCGTCCCTGCCCTCCTTTCACCCCCTCCTCTCCTCCCCATTTATAAACACTTTATTTCCATTTTTTCATTTTCTCGTATTTTTTACTTTTCACTTATTACCTTTCCCCATACCCTTCTCACTTTCCCTACACCTTTAGCCCTTTTCTTCCTATTTCACATTGTCAATTATTTCATTAGGATCTTATGTACTATTATAGTTTTTCACACCAGAGAAACTATTCGGTATTTACACATGTGTGACTTATTTATTTCACTTAGGAGTACCCATTTCTTATGAATAATTATGTTTATATTTAGCATAGCATAGAACATTATATTTAAGAGGTAATTGTTGAATTGAACTATAGCTCCCTTATATTTTTCTAGATTCATTAGTCATGGAGTATTCCTGAACATTCCTTATAATCATTTTTAAACTATGGAGTCAAATAACTCATGAATGCCAGCTGTGGGGGTGCATTCTGTAATCTCAGCATTTGGGAAGCTGAGGCAGGAGGATCACTGCAAAGCTTGAGGCCAGCCTGGGCTACATGGTGAGTTCAAGGCCAGCCTGAACTCCGTAGAAAGAGACCTTGTCTTAAAAAAACAAACCAAAAGGACTGAGGATTTAGCTCAGTGGTGCCATTGCCTGTCTCACAAGTGTAAGGCCCAGAGTTTGATCCCCTCACTACTAAAAAACAAAAAACAAAACAAAACAAAAACAAAGATAAAACACAGTGAAAAAAAAAAAACCTCATAAACATAGGAACAAAAACAAACAAATTGCTGTTCAGCTCCAGGATGTTCTAATATGATAGAAACTTGAGTTGACAATGCTTAGATCAAACTTCCTGGATTAGGCAGAAATAATTTATAAAACTCATTTATTCTGAGTTAAACCTATATCTTCCTTAGTAATAAATTTCAACAAGTCTACTTTATAATATTTTATACTTTGGCACTTTAGAACCTGAGGATGGTAGTGAATGCAGGGGAGTAGTAGAACATCAGATTTAGTGAAGCTCATATAGTTTAGCACAGGGAGGAATAGAGATGAGAATGCTATTATAAGTTAGATTTTTAACTCATTCATACTTATTCAGTATAGAAACGTTTATGTTTTTATCAAGTTCAGTTAGTAACAATATGTTACTAGAATGTTCAGATTTTCAAGTTTCATTGCTTTTCCTTATCTAAGAATAACTCTGACAAATTTCCTTAATCTAAAATGAGTGTTGAGACATAGACTTTCATTTTCTGCTGTTCCTTACGTTATCCCTGAACAATATCATCCACTCTAGAGTTTTAACTGTATTGCATATATGACAATTTAAATCACACATCTGAATTTCATCATTTTCCCTACTGCACCAATCCTGAAACAATACTTAGTGCCCCAAATAGATCATACTGTTTTATCTCTTCATACTTTTGCACTACCAGGAACAACTGACTAAAAATCCCCACCCCAGGTCTTATTTACTTAACTTTTACTCATACTTGAAGATAGTTTGCATACCGCTTCTGCTAGAAATACAACATTTGTTGGTGAAAGACTAAGTGCTTTTCAGGAAGATCAGAAAGAAGAGGAGAGGTTCCCACTCAACAGCTACATTTATCATTGTTTTAGAAAGGCCTGGGAATTTAGGGGGGGGAAAAGATATGAAACTACCATCTTTCATGGTTTTATTTATAGAAAATGCTAAAGAAACTACACAGAAAAATCTCTATTAGGTTAAACAGTTCATCAAGGTTTTAGAATAAAACAACAATATAAAAAAATAAATTTTTATTTCTTCACAATTTACAACACTTCTTCCTACAATGTAGTGCCACTTTCAAAACTCATTACCAAGCTGTGGTACCATAAGTCTGTACTATTGGCATAGGAAAGACATACAGGTGAATGGGATAAGATCCCAGAAACAAACCTTTACAATTACAGCCAATTGATTTTTGACCATGCTGCTAAGATAATTCAGTGGGAGAAGTAATAGTCTTTTAAAGAAACTATGCTGGGACAACTAGATACCTACATGCAAAACAAATTTGACCCCTATCTTTAAATATATATATAAATATATATTTATATATATATATATATTTTTTTTAAAGACTCAAGGTGGATCATGTGCCTACATACAAGAGCTAGAACTGTAAAACTTTTAACAGAAAACAAAGACAGTGATGGCAAACCTTTTAGAGCTCTCAGTGATAACAGCCTGCTGTAGCACTCGTGCCATAGTTTTGCTGCCACTGGCATAGGAGTCAATAATCTTCATGGTTTCCTTGGTTATGACACGAAAGCACAAGGGGAAAAAGAAAAAAATAGATGAAATGGACCATCAAAATTGGAGACTTCTGTGCTTCAAGAGCTCCGTGAAGAAAGTGAAAAGATAATCCACAAAATTATTTGTAAATCACATATCTCCCAAAGCACTCATATCATGAATATATTTTTTTTAAAAGAAAAAAGAAAAAAAGCTCTTACATCACAACAACAAAAAGCACTAAATTTCCTCTGTTTTAAAATCTTGAAAGGACTTGAAGTTCTTCAAATGGAGATACATAAAAGACCAGTAAGGCCTGAAAAGTTACTCAATATAGAAATCCAAGCTGGGTGTGGTGGTGCATACGTATAATCCCAGAACCTGGGAGGCTGAGTCAGGAGGATCACAGTGATTTCAAGGTCAGCCTAAACTGCATAGTTCAAGGCCAGTTTGAACTACAGAGTAATTGTTTCTTGGCCTTTTGGCTACCGTCAAATGCGAACTACTGTGCAAGACCCTGCCTTTAAAAAAAAAAAAATGAAATCCAACCCACAAGGAAATGCTACTTCATTCCTAGTGTAAAGGATAAAGTTAAAAACAAAAGACAATAACAAGTGTTAATGAAGATATGTCATAAATAGGACCCTCATATGTTACTAGTGGGAATGTAAAATGACATGGCCACATTGGAAAACAGTTTTGCAAAACATTATCTAGAGTTACTATATGACCCAGAAATTCTACTTCTAGGAATATATCTAAGAGAAATGAGACCATGTTCATGTATAAATCTGTATACCAAGTCACTAACAGCATTCTTAGAGCAATAAAAATGTAAAATTGTACTTAGAGGTAGAAACAGGAAACAACACTAAGTGGACAGTGGGAGTGTGTCAAGACTGTTTTCCTAGGAACTGCCATTATTTCTATGTTGATTCTGGGCAATTGGGCAATATGTTGAGAACAGTGTAGTGCATTCTGTTCTAAAGGAACCTAGTTTCTGCCAATAATAAGACCTACTAAGACAGAAATTTGTCTGCATTATTATAATTTTAATAATTTCTTTCCTTAAGCCATTTGGCTACGTTTCTGTAGTGGAACACATTCTGCATCTCCAAAAAACTTTTTAATAATGCTAAGATGTAGATAAGTGGTAGAAGACTTGCCTAGCTTATGTAAGGCTTGGGAGTTAATCCTTACAACTAAAAGAAAAAAAATCTCTCCAGCCAGATTATGAAAAATGAAATGCTTAGGAAATTATTAAATTATTCTGAATTATTTTATTTTTCATTTCATTACTTATTTAAGTGTTTAAGCTCTTACACTATTTTTACAAGCTGGTGAACACTGACAATATTATTTCTTCCACAGAACTATAACCACATATTTCCAGACAATATAAATATATGTTAATTGAGCTAATGATTTCACAAAAAATTAATAAAATATCTAAATATTAAGTTAAATAGTCACAATGCATAAAAATATTAAGGTCTACTTAATTCATTAGCAGATTTTTTTTTCAAGAGGTTGCAAAGAGAAAGGAAAGAAAAATTACACTTCAAACAAAAATACATTGGTAAACAACTTCCTGTAAATATAGAACACAATCACAAGAACAAGAAATTTTATGGTTTGAGTTGTTTTAGCTAATCATCAAAAAATCAAATAATAACAAATACCAATGAGGCTGCAGGGGAAAAGGAACTCTTACATTGTTGCTTGGAATGTGAACTAGTACAATCACTAGGGAAATCAATATGGAGATTCTTCAAAAAACTAAAAGTGAAATTCCATTTGACCGAGCTATTCCCCTAGTAGGTATCTGATACTTACCCATGTTTATAGCAGCACAACTCATAATAGCTCAATCTTGGAAGCAGCCTGTATGCTTATCAACAGATGAATGGATAAGGAAAATGTATTTATACTCAGTGGAGTACTATTTGGCCATAAAGAATGATAGATTTGAGTCATTTGTAGGAAAATGGTTACACCATGAGACCATAATGTTAAAAGGAAGAAATCAGACGCACAGTTTAAATATCACATTATTTTTTTAATGTGAGAAATTCAAAGTATAAATAATTTAATGAGGAAAATGAGAGAGAGATAGTAGGAAATAGGGAGACAGATCTTTTGAAATGGGAAGGGGACCAAGTGATGGAGGGAGGGTAGAGAAAAAAGGAGTAATGAGGGGAAGTAAAAAGCATTGAGATGTGTTATGTATGTGCAGTAATCATTATGTCCTACAAACGTGTACTAACAAAAATAAACACAAATATGTGTACATAAATTGTTTTAGCTATAATAATAAGCCATTTCTACTTTTTAAAATATTTACTAAAAGAGCATATTCTGGATGTTCTGCACATGACAAAGGCAACATTTTACTAACAATATTTGAATAGCCCCCTCCCATTCTCTTTCCAGGCCCTCCTTAGTACCTTGCACCGGAGAATGCAAACGTTCAGTTTATCACGATATTCGGTCTGAAGGTAGTAAAGACATGTGCTTATTTTTAAGTTTTACTGCTCGATAGCAAAAGAGTTTTTTCTCCTTTATTTTCAACAACTGTAAAAAAACATGGCAGCAAGGCCAAATTCATAGATATTATGAGCACCAACTGTCAAGGGATTTGAAATTCTTAAATAAAATATTTGAAAATTGAATTACTTAACCAATAAAATATTTTATTTAAAAAAGAAGTAAAAATAGCCCAAAGATCTATCAGTTGATGAATACGACAATAAAATGTGATGTAGGCATGCAATTAAATATTATTTGGCCAGAAAAAGGAATGAAGTAGTGGTACATGCTATAAAATGGTTAAATCCTGAAAACATTATGCTAAGTGAAAGAAGCCAGTCATAAAAGGCTACACATTATATGTTTCTATATGAGATGCTCGGAACAGACAAAACAATAAATATTTTCACATGATGAATTTTTTTTCCTGCTGTAGCTCATGACATTCCCATCAGCCCTAATGCTGGTTCCTATACATTGCTTATGTTTGGGAAAGTTTTCCTATGAAGCCCCAACATGTATTTATTTCTGATGATATGTGCTATTTGAATTTTATTTAAATCATTTAGCCATGAACTGTCACATATCCTGAAACATACTTATGGATAAGTAAATGTAATTCATTTTCTTGTCTTTGTTTACAGACATAAAGCCAGACTGGAAAATTTCATATATGACTATTCTTTTTCCTTAATCTATCACTCTGCTGGGAAGCTTACATGTCTTATAAACTTTTGACACAGTGTTTGATCAGCTATTATTTGTCATCATTCAGAATTGGGCCATAAGATGAAACTTATTTGTTACCCCTGATAGGAATATAAGTAATGATGTAGTAAATGTAGGTGATGGCATAAAAAAATTTTTTATTGTCCTTTTATTATTATATTTCTTTGGAAAAAGTCAATGAAGGGTAATTTTTTTGTCACAGTGATCAAAAGTGGGGCCTTTACTAAAAGATAAACTTTTATACAATGATAATAATTGTAGATGGTTGGATTTCCATACTTCCTTTCAACTTAAAAATTCTTTTTCCCCCAAAATTTAAAATATCACTCCCAGATAATGAAAGACACTGCTGACTTCTTTGGCTTTGGGGCTAAATTCTCCTTATTTTGTAAAAATGTTTTTCTTAAAGCGTTTAACTCTTCTGGATAAGAGATGATTTAGTTTTAAATATTAAACTTGTTTCACTTGTATCTGTGGTGAGTGGAATACTGGCAAACAAAATTGCTTCCTTTGAATAGCTGTGAAAGGTCAGAAGTGAAGATTTCCTATTTATTTAGCTGTCATGTGCTTTACTGATATGGAGAAAAACTGGAAGAATTTCTTTTAGTACAGTGCAGTGTTAAAGTTCATAAGGTTAGAAATAATTTTTATCCTTACTTAAAGCTCATAGGTAATTTTTTAAAAAAGATTTAATTACAGTTGTCATTTCTATGATTTCTACTGAGGAAACAGTAGAGAGACTACCCGACTGAATGTTCTCCCTCATTCCTGAATAATTACATTCTTGAAATAATGACCTTGTCAGGTAACATTGGTGGGAAGGTCAGAGAGCATCTGATTTTCAAAGTGTTTGAATTAATGCATAGTAATTTCACCTTTTAAAAAAATTAGTATTTTAACTAAGAGAATCCTTTTTCTTTTAGTGGTACTCTAATGCTGCCTAAAATGAGTAATATTTGCCCTTGATATATTCATTGAAAAAAACAGAAAAATGCTTTTGAGTGACCTTACAGTTTGTAAAGACTTTAAATTTGTTGAAGCCAGGTACTGGGGTGCATATATGGTACATTCCTGTATGGGAGGCTGAGGCAGAAAGATTGCAAGTTTGAATTGCACCTAGACAACTTAGATATAAAGATATAAAGGGTTTGAGACATAGCTTAGTGTAAATGCCCGAGGGTCAATCAGCCTCCACTACTGAATGAATAAATGGCTAAATGACTGAATGAGTGAATGAATGAATAGGGTCATGCTCTTTTGGGTAAATGTATTTTAAACATATTTTTAAAAGATGGAAGCTAAGCTAACATATATCATATCCAGATACCCACTGCACAGGTTAATAAATTCAGTTTGGGCTGATTTCTACAGAACTTTAATATAATAATAATAATTTAATATAATAATATATACAATAATAACATGATGTCTTTTGTCATGCTCTTTTGGGTAAATGTATTTTAAACATATTTTTAAAAGATGGAAGCTAAGCTAACATATATCATATCCAGATACCCACTGCACAGGTTAATAAATTCAGTTTGGGCTGATTTCTACAGAACTTTAATATAATAATAATAATTTAATATAATAATATATACAATAATAACAATTGATGTCTTTATTTTCTATTACTTTTTTTCCTCAGACATAATGTCTTGAAATCAGTGGTTTTTGGGCCCCAGATTTAGCTCAGTGGTGCAGCTGCCTGCCTCGTAAGCTCAAGGACCCAATTTTGATCCCTGGTACCAAAGGGTCAGGGGGAGGAAAGAAATTAGTGGTTTTTATGTCTAAGAAATGTTTATATTATTATATCTTTCTGTATACAAAAGTGGTATATGTTGTTGTAGAACATGCATTAGTGTAATAAACAAGTATCACATTATGTATATCATTCTGTAATTTATTTTTTCTCAATGTTCTATTTTTGTTTTCATTGATAATATTTTATGTGGTATTTCAATTTAGCAGTATCCTCAATTTTTCCACTTACTTCACAAGCATTTAGGTAGTTTCTGTTTTTTAAAGTATCCATCGTTGGATGTGGTGGCGCAGGCCTTGAATCCCAGCACTTCTAGGCTGAGGCAGGATTGCTGAGAATTCGAGGCCAGCTTTGGCTGCATAGTGAGTTCAAGGTCATCTTGAACTACATGATGAGACACTGTCTCAAAAAAAAAAAAAAGTATCAAAATCAATGTTACAGTGAACATTCTTCTGCCTGTTTCTTTGTGCTCAGGTATGACTTTTTTGCCTTCTTATGTGCCTGACGATGGAATTTCCTCAATATATGTTTTTTGTTTTGTTTTGTTTTTTGGTATCGGGATTGAACTCAGGACCTTACACTTGCGTGTCAGGCGTGGTGCCGCTAAGCTAAATCCCTGGCTCTTCTATGTATGTGTATATGTAACGATGCTAAATGTTGCCAGTTTGATCTTCAAAGTTCTTATAACAGTTCGAATTCCTATCTCCAGGCATTTAAAAAATATTTTTGAGATAATTTACATGCCACCAATATACATAATCTGGTATGGAGAGTACAGTTCAGTGTAGTTTAGTATATTTACAAGGTTCTAAATTATTAGCAAAATCTAATTTTAGGACATTTTACATCACCCCAGAAAGAAACCTTGTACCCATTGCTCCCCTTTATTCCTTCCCACTTCCGTGTGTTTATGCTCTCCTGCCCAATGTAAGCATGGATCTACTTTTTGCCTCTGTAGATTTGCCTATTCTGAACATTTGTGTATACAATATCATATAATACTTTGTCTTTTGTAACTCACTACTTTTGTGTACCATATTTTTGAGATTCAACCATATTGTATCCCCTGTCACTATCTCACCTTTCTTCTTTTATTAATATTACTATGTTTTGTTTTCCATTTATCATTGTATGGACATGTGTGAATAATGTTTTTATTTCTCTAGGATATATTCCCTAGGAGTGGAATTACTAGGCTAAAGCTTACTATAACACTGTGTTTAACATTTTAAAGAACTGCCAAAAGTAGCTGAACCATCGTGCAGTCCCGGCAGCAATGTCTGAAGTTTCCAGTTTCTCCATATCTTCTCTAATACTTGCTATTATCTATCTTTTCCCATTATGTATCCTAGTGGGTACAAAGTGGTGTCTCATTTCAATTCTGGTTAGCATCTCTTTAGTGACTAATGACCATCTTTTTAAATGCATTTTGGCATTTCTATATCTGCCTTAGAGATATTTCTGTTCAAATCCTTTACCCATTTTTAAACTTGGCCTTTATCCTTTTTATTATTGAGTTATATATATCCCTTCCCCATTCTGAATATAATTTCCTCATCAGAGAGATAATTTGCAAATACTTTCTTACTTTTTGTTGTTTTTCTTTTCACTTTCTTGATGCAGTTCTTTGAGGGACAAAAGCTTTCAGTTTTGATGATGTCTAATTTATCAAACCCTTCTCATGTTTGTACATTTGATATCATATCTGAGAAATCATTACCTAAGCCAAAAATATTTATTTCTCCTCATTCTTCTAAGAGTTCTGTAGTTTTAGCTCTTACATTTAATTAGATCTGTGATCTCTTGTTACCTAATTTGGTATGTAATGAGAAGTATATACATTCTTTCACGTGTGAATATCCCTTCATCACAGCACAACTAGTTTAAGTTTTCTCTTCCCTATTGTATTATCTTGGCACCCTTGCTGAAAATCAATTGACAAAAAATATAAGGATGCATTTCTGAGACTTTCTATATTATTGATTTATGTATCTATTCTTGTGACAGTACTATGTAGTCTTAATTGCTATAGTTTCTGCAGTAAGTTTTAAAATTAGAAAATGTAAATTCTTCAACTTGTCTTTCTTAAGATTGTTCCATCTATTCTGGCTCCCTTGTACTTTGCACATACATTTTAAGATAAGCTTCTCTCTGCAAAATATATTTAGGGTCTTAGCAGGATTCATACAAACCTGTAGATCAATTTAAGGAATATTGTCATCCTAACAATACTAAGTCTCTCAGTCTATCAGAAGACCATTGGATGTCTTTGCATTTATTTAGATATTTTTTTAATCTCTTCCAAAAATGTTTTGTGAGTTTTAGTGTATAAGTCTGCCCTTCTGTTGTTACATTTATTCCTAAATATTCTTGTTGATACTTTTATAAATGGAATTATTTACTTAATTTGATTTTCAAGTTATAGTCTATATATTGGTGATATATAGAAGTATAATTGCATTTTATATATTGTTCTCATAGTCTGCAAACGATGAAACTCTTTAATAGATTTAACAGCTTTTAAAAGTTATTTTTCTTAAAGTTTTGTGTACACAAGATCCAGCCCAGAGCTTATTCATGCTATGGAGTTAATTTCAGTGACACATTTTTACATTTTTAAAACACCTACCTGTTCTATTTTATTTTTCTCTCTTTTACTGTACCCTTTCTTAATGGCTTTTGCTAGAAAGCATTTCTTCATTTATATTTTCAAACATCTTAAACAAACTTCTTTTAAAGCCTTTGTCAGACTGTTTCAATAAAACTAATTTTATGTGGGGTGCATTTCTTTTCTGTTGATTTGTTGATTCTGTTGGATACTTTGTTAGAATTAGATTCCTATGAATTTTGGTTTGCAGGCCTAGTTTGAGTGGGAGGTTTTATGAGTGTTTTGTTCTTTTATTTGACTTTGATCATTCCTCCTTGCGACGATCTTTCAATTACCTGCATCTGGCTCCCTAAGGTTCCTTCCAGACATAGGTCTTATAATGACAGTTTGGTGTTCAGCCCAGAGTTACATTATGGGTTCTACAAATTCAGCTATGGAGAGTCCTTTCCATGAGAAGCCTAACAGCAGTGTCCAGCATCAAACTGTTTCTTCCCCATTTCTGTGAAACGTATTTAGTCCCCCTTAGTGTACTGGAGCTTAACCCCTGCCCACCACTATTTCCCTCTGGAGTTAAGTGTGCCAGTAGCCTCAGAACTAAAACACTGTTTTGCATTTCTCTTTCTCTTCTGGCCCATGGAAATATGTGAGCCTATTTGTGTGTAGTTATCCTTTTTTATATTTTATCATATTTTCTGTTTTGAAAAGCACAAGGTCTGTGCCACATTTTAAATCAAATGATGAAGAAACGTCATTCGGGATGCATAATAATACATATTTATTCTTTAATTTTAACTTATCAGCAGGATAAAACTATTATATTTGTTCTGTAAGAAATATTACTTTGTTATTATAAGCCAAAGAAAATGAGTATTATATTTTCACTTCCCAAATAGTTTTCCCCACCCAAAAATTCTTTCAGAAATAGTTGAATATTTATGTACTATATGATAAACACGGTCCTGAAAATTTTACTTATCTATTTTTATTCAATTGAAATTCTAAAAAGTTCATAATTGTTGTTATTATATCATAGAAGAATGTATAAATCTTTGACTCTTCAAGAACTTGTCATTCATCACTAGAACCAATATTTAAATCCAGTTCTGTCTAATTTGAAAGCCTGTGCTTTAAATCACATTTTTTAATGTTTTTCTATTTTAATTGTTGGAAAGTTTGCATTCTATTCCCCCCACTTTGTGAGAGTAGTATGATTTTAAGATATTTTGGTACAGAAAAATAAATTTATGGAGGGAACAGAGTAGGTGATTTCAAATTAGTTCATAACTTCAGGCATTATTTGCTTTGGATTTCAGAATATATTTCAGGGACATTCTCTGGCTTGTTAGGATCTTTCTTGATAAATTATTGGTTTTGTTATTGTTAAAGGTTTTGATAGTAATAAAAGACTTTTGTTCCCATCTTCTTATTTTCATTAATTTGATGTTAAACAGTAACTTACATAAAAGAATAGCTATTATTATTATTATAATTGTACATTATAAAGGAAAGTATAATTTTTCCAAGTTAATATTTTATGCTATCCATATTTATCTCCAGACCTATACTGGGAATCTATAAATGAAGAATTAAATCTAAATCTCATACTATCAGTATTTATTAACTAATTGAAATATATAAGTATTTTCTTTAAGGAGATTGGTAGGCCAGAAAGAGAAATAAATGCTATAGAATTTTTCAACCAGTAATGAATGGATAATTGAACTTAAGGATAAGAAATAATTATGACTGCACAAGAATAGTGCTGAAAAAGATTTGAATTTGTAAGATATCAAGAATTAAGACAGCAGATATAAGAATCAGTGATCAAGAAGGACATGTATATATGCCACTGCTCTAGAGTAGGCTGATTTTAAGGGCTTTAGTGCTAGTTTGGAGTGAAGCATTGAAGGAACATGATTTTAGTTAGATTTTAAGTGATGCAATAAGTAATTCTTAATGGGTTGAAACTATCTGCTGAAATGACTATCTTCCATGTCTTTTTTCTAATTGTAGAAAATGGTTTATTGGAAATCTCAAGTTTGAACTATTCAGTCTCTGTATCCCATCCCTCTAGGGCCAGCTCAGCCCTTCATCCTGTCAAAGCAGATAAAACAGAACAGCTTGCAATTTGCTATAAAGGGTCCTTGGGATGAAGCATTTTAATGTCCATAAAGAGTAGACAAGACCTTCATTTTTAAAGGCTCCCATGGAACATTTCAAACAGCATGGATTTGTCTTGGTGCCCTTTGCCAAAATTAATAGATTTAGGCTGTAGAGTTAGAGGAAAGCAAAGCATTCCGGCCTTCTTACCATCCAATAACATTTTACTGTATTTTTCTTATTTTAGTCCACATGCCTTCAAACTGACAACATGATGAGTAAATAATGCTTAAATAAGACAGGCTACTTATTTTTAGACCTGCCACTTAAATTTAGGAGAAATGCAGAGTAACAATATTATTTTAGAAATTAAAAATCAGCTACGATGATCCAGAGAATAGATTAAATTGATCTTTCTTGGCCTTTAAAAAAAAACAAAACAAAAACTCTATTTATCAGTCTGAGGTTGAATTGCCTTTCTAGTTTCAAATAGCTCTTCCAACCAAGTGCCCCGATAAAGAAAGGGCAGAGAGGGACTGGCGTGTAATAAAATACCAAGTATGTTATTTTGAATTCTTCTCATGATTGGAGAACACGAATATCTTAAGCTCTGATAAAATGGTGCAATTTTATATTTTCCATTTGACTACTTTAAAAGGTTCATTGTCTTTTAATTAAAATACAGGGGGGAAGAGAGGAGATAAAAGATGTAGTACTCTAAAGAGGATGGCTTTTAGCTACTAGTACATGAGTGAAGACACCACAATAAAGCAAGATGGAGTGCAGCAACAAGTTTTGTGCCTTGAAGCCTCCTCTTGTATGACAGTGGTAGTAATTTGGAGTTAATTTGTGCAGTTTCTCAATAAAAGACTTTGTGTTTTATTATTCTTTGATTCTCTGTAGATCTCTTCTCAGCTGTTCTTTCATCCTCTTTTTTTTTAATGTGATCCAGTGCACTTTAAACAACTAGAAAAAATAATGAGATAAATCAATTTAGGTGAGAATTTTGGATCAGGTTCAGTACATGGACATTTTCTATTCATCAGCTGCTGTTGGCTTTCCACAAAATGACTACCTCAAATGGCTCCTTCCTTGAAACTCATGTTCTATTCTCACTGACAGGTTTAGGCCCTCTTTTTCCTTTGCGAATGTTTGGTTTCTCTGTTTGGGAATATTACTGCCTGGTAGTTGTCTTCTTTTCCTTTGTCTGCATGAAGATTTTTTTCTTTGTTTTTCTCCCTTTGCTTTCTACTCCCCACTTGTCCCCAAGTCCTTCAAGCCAGTGAGCTTGTGGTGACACCTTCTGGGCAGTGCTGGGAGTGAATTATAGCCATAAATTCCATGGTGGAGGTAGCACACTTAAAGATGATGTGTATAGTATTATATTTGGTTTGCTTCATCAGAAGAACTGATACAGCAGTTCGATTATGCCTGGAGTTTGTGGTACTTGTTACATATCACTGTAATTCCGTACTAATGAGTAAGGAATTGTAATATCTAAATAAAAAGTCAGAACTCTACCAGTTTAATCAATGCAAGGGTGTGCTACTTGGTCAGACTTGGAAGTGAATATTAACAGAGGAAAAATTAATGATTGTATTTTATTAAATATCAGCACCACACACTACTCTCTGAGCGTGTGTATGTATAACCCTACAGTATCAAGTTATATGCCAGTGCTTTATAGCAGCAGGAAAATGTCCTATAAACAGTTTCTGTAAACAGTGTCATTCATCTCAACAATTCACTATTCAAGGATTATTCAAAATTATTCTTGTCCATTCATGTCTCTCAGCAGTTTTTTTTTTTCTTTCAGCAGTTTTAACAAATGTAAACAATCTTCTATGTAGCCTTGGTTGAAACCTTGCCTTTTTCTGAATAGGCTCCATTTCTTCCACCGCTACTTCAAAGCTGACTTAACTC
Organism: Fukomys damarensis; assembly: GCF_012274545.1. Taxonomy (NCBI): domain Eukaryota; kingdom Metazoa; phylum Chordata; class Mammalia; order Rodentia; family Bathyergidae; genus Fukomys; species Fukomys damarensis. Next base: position 35,537,999 of record NW_022900944.1, read on the forward strand.
TTTTTTTTTTTTTTTTTTTTTTTTTTGGTATCAGGAATCGAACTTGGGACCTTGTGCTTGTGAGGCAGGCGGCAGCACCACTGAGCTAAATCCCCAGCCCCTGATTTAACCTTATATTAAAAAGACTTTAAATGACAGCTTTTTCACACAGCTTTTAAAGGATACAAGTTTACTACTTCCAATTTTCTTTTCTCACTGACTTCTGCTTGGATCTTGAACAAGCTTTAAGGTATGGCTTTTAGTAAAATCACTTGATAGATCTAGAAAAGTTGCCATTGCTATCTTTTCAGGAAATTGACTGATGTTAATAGAACTTTATAAGTTTAATATTAAATAATTTCCAGACTCTCAAGAATCTTTCTTCTATTTTCAGTAGCTAAATAACAAATTCAGAAGTACTGGACAACAAAGGTATGACTGGCTATCAAAACAATTGTAAAATTACCCATCTCTGTAACGTCATCTTAGGGTAGTATCAAATGGAAAGGCACAAAGCACTAAAGAGTGAAGCTAACTGGTACAGTTGGATTGCAGTCTTAAAAATGGCACCTCATGTCTTAGCTCTTTACTTCATCCTTTAGTGAAATATTGCATACACAATATATGTTTGTATTTTGTACAGAGTCCAATATTTTTATTATTAGAATATAATAAAGTCAAAGTAGAGACACAGTGCTTTCTAATTTTGATTTTCAAACAGATGCTAGATAGTTGAAAAACAGACCAGAGCTATAATGAAAATGGCAAAAACACTTTCATAAACCTAAAAGAAAGCTTAAAATACCGAGGGTATAAATGAGTAACAAAATATCATGTAGTAACTGTGAAGATGATAGTTTTATTTGAAGTAGGGGGAGGGAAGAGAAAGCTAGAAGGAGGCAAAAACACAATTTGGTCTAAAATTGAATTTCTCTGATAAGGCATTTCAGAAGCGGCTTGTCTTATTCACTCAGCAGCAAAATAATCATATGCGCTTTAATAATCTTTATTTTACAGGAGTGTGTTGCCAGGGTAACGAAATGTAAGCAGGGGAACAGCACCTTGCAGATCACAAAGGCAAATCTGTGGAAAGAAATTTCACTGAGTTTCTCTTTTCCTTACCAGTGTAATAAAGACTTATTTTTCCTGCACTATTTAATGATCTCACATAAACATTCTTTTCCCTTTTCCGTTTTCGTGTCTGTTTAAAAATGGACAATAGCATATATCTGGAACTGTCAAGCTCAGTGGGCTAAGCAAAAAACAGATGTTATATCTTTAGCATTTTTATATAATTACTCTTTATTACTATTTTACCCCATCTCCATCCCTTCCGACCTTATGTTATTTCCTTCTCTCTGTAAACCAATCTGATGACAGTATTCCAAATAAAGGGGCTTGAGGTGGGAGTTTGTATTTGGCTACATTAATCAAAATTTATTAGCTAACCTTGCCTACATGGAGATTCTAAAGAGGTAAAGATTGCAACTGAAACATCTATTTTTGGGAGGCGGTAAATTGAATCACAGCAAACAAAGTGACAGGCATTCAGGCCAAAAGGTGCAGAGATAATCATTTCTTTATACTCATGTACATGCACGCAAACACCACCCCACCCCCGACCCAAGAGGAATCGGGGAGAAAGGAAAGCAATGTTAGTTTCTTTCAGCTTGCCATTGGGCACTGGCTCCAGGAGACTGGCTGATGTGAAGTTAACAAAACGAAAGGTTTCAATGCTTCCTCGAAAGAAATAATAAACACTGGCAATAAGAACATCCCTACTGATTTTTTTATTAGATCCAATTTATGACAAATATATAGCTTATGTGTATTTGCCTGTCGTTATCTTTGCTAAGTGACATAAGCTGTGAAGGTGATTTAAGAACAAAATAGTATTACTTTGTAAGACTGGAGGAGAGAGGGAGACAGGGAGATTGTAAGAGGGAGGGAGGGAGAGTGGAAGGGAAGGAGCAAGGGAGGAGGGAAGAAAGCAAAGGAGGAAGGGTAGAAAGAGGGAGGGAAAGTGGGTGCGGGAAGAGGAAGGAAAAAGAAAAGAAAAGTGAAAGAGGATCTTTATGAAATTAGATGTGACAATCTGTATTCATGTGACTGTTAAAGGTTTGATTTCTGTCAAGTATTTCAAATTAACAGCTAACTGTTTTAATGTGCTGTCTACTCAAATGCTATGGATTATCTAGATCTTTCTCTAGGTCTGTGGGATAATAGGCAACCACAAATAAGTGCTCAAATGTCAATTTCTGGGTAAGTTTCATTCTAAATGATTTTGGATTTTGATGATGTTTAAACGATATTATTAATTATTGTCATTGATATTTCTCTAGGAAGTATTCTTTCTTGCCACCTAAACCCTGCTCAGATACTTAAAATTCATATTAACTAAAGCTACATTTAAAACAGATAATGGTACAAGAGTAAGTAAAATTTGAAAAGATCCAGTAAAGACTTCTTCAAATAGCAAGCTGTAGGGAAAAATATTCTATAGCGATATAACTAGTAATAATACTCCAATGTTCACAAAACTGGAAAAGCATCATGTTGAAATTGCAAGATCTCTGATGTTCTAGTGGAATTTCAGACTGAAATGCTGTGGAAGTCAAAGTTTGATTCTCATCAAGCATCATTGAAAGCTCTTGAGAAAATTTTAAAACCCAACAGAGTCCGTTCCAATCATTTATCCATATTCTATAACTGTTGGTTTAAAATCGGTTCTTCACTTTAATTCTAAATACAGTGAATTCATTTGGAACTTCCCTGAAGCCAGTATCTGCTTTTATATAAGCTCTCTATTTCACCTCTGTTATACTAATTACTCAAGAGTTTAAAAGTTTCCTAAGATAATGTCAAAAGGGCAAACATTTTTCTCTCCTTGGGCCATTGTTTGCCTCTAGATTCTCTACGGAAATAAGGTTAGCAGTTTTGGGTACAGAGTAGTATATCTATTTTCTTAGGATTTGGGACTTTATCCCTTGTATATACAAATCACCAATAACTCTACATTTTTATTTAATTGTTATGAAGATGTGCATATCGGTGGTAAATGAAAGCTTAGTGTTAAATATTTGTTTCATTTTTTTGTTTTGGTTTTTTGAGACAGGGTCTCACTATGTAGTTGAGACTGACCTGGAGCTCACTGTGTAGCCCAGGTTGGTCTCGAACTCACAGCAATCCTCCTGCCTCAGCCTCCCGAGTGCTGGGATTACAGGCGTGCGCCACCACACCGAGTTAGTGTTGAATATTGTTCCCTTGGTGCTTTTAATTCAACTGTAAAAATTTTCAAATCAGTTGCTAGCTTTTAATCTTCCCTATTTAGTGAAAAACTAATTCTTTCCCTTCACTTTTTGAACATAGTGCAGTTTTTGGAACCATGTATAACAGGATCTTAAAGTGGAACTCTACCTGTTTGTCTTAGCTGAGGTCCCAAGGAAAAAAAAATTCAGGATGAGATATGGAAACAACCTCAAGTTCTTACATGAGAAGGAAAGAGAAAAACTACTATGCAGTTCTTAAGCTTCTTCATCATATCAATGATCAAAAGGAATGGGAAATTATAAATTAAGGAAAGGAGTATTTGGGGAGAAAGTTGTTAGTTTGTTGAGTGTCCTATCACATCTCCAAGGGGGAAGGAGTGGGATACATCTCCATTTGTCAGAATCCAAGGGAGACAAACTTTAAGATTGCATACCTTAAAAGTGACTCCTGCTGTATAAGACCTGCTATTTGATTAATGCCTGAGAAATCTAAAGAGGTTGAAACTGTCTGACCAGCTGACTTGAAAATAGAATGACAAGCAGGTGATTACTTCAGGCAACCTGTATATGCTCAGAGTTGTTGGAGCAAATGTTGCTTAAGTGCACGTCGTAGGTCAGAAGTGAGACAAGAGAAATGATACAAGGTTGTCTTAGACCCTGAACTGCCTGGATCAAGTGAAGTGCACTGCTACCTTCTTGGGAGCAGAAAATAAAGAGAGGAGTGAGCTTCAGCTAAATCAAAGGGTCTGCAAGTGAGCAGCCTAGCAAGGCTAAATTGAGAAAAGAAAGTTGCTATAACTTTGAAATTTAAAGATTTTATTACTAGACTCGACGGGGTATGCTGATTGTTAAATGTTTCGATTATCTTGTTTTGGGGGAGGTTTTTGATTAACAAAAATGAAATCTTGAATCAGGAATGGAGTGGGAAGGAAGCAAACCCAGTTAAACCTAGAGACTAGAGAATGGGTAGGACTGGGGCCTGAGGGTCAGGCCATTTACACTCTCATCCACCAGAACTCCACAGAGCAGAGAGCAGGCCCAGGAGAATGTGTGTCATGCAAGATATGGAGGATGGCCTTTGCATGACTGTACTCTGGTCTACACATGTCTATTTACTACATATATCCCTTATTGAGAGGAGTCTATATACTTTATATATGTGTTATACATATCTGTATACACATTATACATGTCAATTTACTTTATGCTGTGGGTTTTTTTTTTTTTTGTACCAGGGATTGAACTTGGGTACTTGTGTATCCCCATCCCTGTTTTCATTTCTGTAGTCAGTATTTCTGTTGCTTCTGCTTGCTCCTATCCATACTGCAGTAAGAAGTTACTAAGCCAGGCAAAAATAACAGTAAAGAAGATTTTTACCTCTTCTCCAAAAGCTTTCTATAACTTTTCTTGATTTAATATATGGCCACTTCTTTCTTTCTTTGCCCAAAGTTCAGGTAGGGGTATCATAATCAAGAGGATTTTATTATCAATCTACAAAATAAAACATATATTGCACAACATACAAAAATTAATGGTAGTATTTTTAGAAGGATGTGATTGAGCTTGTAATACAGCATAAATAATTACATGATAGAGTAGACATTGTATGTCAGTATATGTCTATAATCTTAAATGTATAAAAGGAATTGATAAAACATTATCAAATTATCATTTTTGCATCCAGGTTAGTTTCTAGAGGACACTCTAGCGTCTGATTTTTTTGCTGGGCTTGCTTGAGGAAAGCTGTTCTCATACCTTAATTTTGTTATAATGTTGGGCTCCTTAGAATGTAGGAGAGATAATGACAGGGAAGAATGGGTAGAGAGTGAGATACTAATAGAAAGATGTTAGAAAAATACTAATGAGCAGTAGAACTCATTGGAGATCACGTGATAGAAAAATAGCCAGCGATTGTGAAACACTCACACACATAAAGTAATTATATGAATGTGTACCTCCAACAGTTGGATCTTCTTGAGCCCTTTGAGGTTGATCCCATAATGCTCTCTACAAAATTACTCTTCTTTCTTGACTTTAACAGGCATTGTGTAGTCTATTCAGAGTAACATTTTTTAAAGTCATACCTCACAAACACAATAAAGAAAGAAAGAAAGAAGGAATGGAAGGAAGAAAAAGAAGGGAGAAGGCAGAAAAGACAGGGAGGAAGAAAAGAAAGAATGTGAGGAAACAAATATATTGATTTCAGTGCAGATTAATAATTCTTATTAGTTGAATGAGAATTTTCAATCATTTACAAAGTGCTTTATATTGCAACCTATGTGAATGGTCAGTGGTTTTTTTGTCAGAAGTTTATTTGGTTTATGTAAGTGCAGAATTATAATTATTAAAAATTAGGTGGTAAAGATGTTACTAAAAACTGTTACTGAAATATGTAAGCAAAGAAATTGACCAACTCTGTTGAACATTGCTAGCTGTTCTTATAATTTTGATTCAGTGAGGCATATTAATAGGATTGTCTGACTAGTTCAAGAATTAGCTATACCACTTAACTTTTTGAGTCTCTTTCTTATCTCACCTATCACATACAAGTAGTATTTCTTTTCCTGTGACTGTGTTATGGTAAAGATCGAAGTATAGGAAATAAATCTCTTTATAAGGACATATATCTCCATATATATGATATTTTCATGTAAAAAAAGATCATATAGTCAAACCATGAAAAATATTTGATACATACATATACATTTATCTTCAATAAGTTATGCATATAATTATATATTTGTTTCATTATATAAAAATTGTATTTCATTATATGAAGACATATATGATTCTTTTCATTATTATTTTAAATGCACAAAAGTATCTAGTTGTGCACTCTCTTTTCCATTGCTGAGAGATGTCTTTGAATGAAGATAAAAATTTACTTTCAGTCCACCGGAGTATTCATTAGGTCATACAATTAAAGGCAGGTCGTGGATTTTGGGGGAAAAATAATTTTACTAGTTTTCATTCATTTGAGGGCAGAAAATCAAATTGTAACACTATTGACAGAAAGAAAGGAATCCTATTTTGAAGATTACTGAAAGGCCTATAAAGAGTTTTCACAAATATTTGATTCAGATTCTTTTTGCCTTGCACTTTTACTTTTTGTTATTGTTATTTTGGTACCAGGGATCAAGCTCAGGGCCTTGCTCTTAGGAGGCAGGTAAGGGGCCAGTGAGCTAAATCTCCAGCCCTACACTTTTACTTTTGTTAGATACTTTATTGTTTCAGTAGTAGAATTAAGTGAAATTCTTAAGCAGACAAACAAATTTCACTTTGCTCATTTCTTATGGAACCCATATGCCTCCATAAAAGTCCATTAAAGAGGCTCTAACAACCCTGACTAAAAGTGAGAACAGTGTAATTAATCACAAATAAAATATGCAGATTCTTAAAAGCAAGTTTTATATTAAGGCTAAGCTTACAACTTAGTTTATTTAATTCAGCCATGGAAATAATTTTTTGAAAACATGATATTTTTACCCGCAGAATTTTTCCTTTCAGCTACTATTCCTTTCTTCTTTCTCTCTTGTTTGCATGCAGGATCATAAGTGGTTGAAAATATTTGAGTAATTTAATGTTAATTAAGGATAGGTGGTTTATCATCTTGGCTATAGTTTCATCCCAGTGTAAGGTGTAATAGCAAAATACATTAAACCTTCCAAATAGAGCTCAAGGCAGAAATGCTGCCTGCCATAAACAGGAATAAGTAATCTTGAAACAAGAGTTAGTACTGATACAGTTTTCATATTTTAAGAACCATAAACTAAGGACACTTGTTATGAAGTTACAATGCTAGGCAAAAGCCTTTGACATTACAGTTAGTTCGTAAGTAGAAGATATTACAAAACATCACCTGTTTTATTCCTCTAACACATACTTTCATAATGCTTTTTCCTTCACTAGGAAACAGTAGAGTCCTACAAGTTATCTTAGGATATATATGTACAGGTCAATGAGGAAGGCCAGATAAATAATCCTCTTCAGATTTTATCATTAGTGTTAATTAACTTTACAATAACATCTATATATTATTTAGAAAGCATTTTCCAAAGGGTAGGAAAAATATGTTCCATGAAATCCAGAAATTTGCAACTTGGTAAATAACTTCTCTGTCCCATTTAAATAAAAGAAATTCTCTTTTTAAAATGTCTTCATCTTTAATTCATATTTTTTCATCCTTTATTTTATGGTTAAAATATTAGGAAGATGCTGAAATAAAGGCAAATTTTTATTTTACTGTTAATATGACTATATAAACCTTTACAATATGAACCATCTATTTACTTTATGTGTATTGGCTGAGATATTAGTAAGATTATAACTGGAAATCTGATTGCAATTTAAATATTTTTTTTCAATGTGCTAGATTATATACGCTGGTAGTAATTGTGGGGGTTTTTTGGCTATTGTGTTTGAAATGTTTGCTGACTTATGCAGGATCTCTTGTAATTTGAGGGTGGATTTGGCATGACCTACTTCAATATAATTGCTATTAGTAACTCCATTGAAGTGTTAAATGATAAATCCTTTGAAAATTTTTTCTTGGATAATCCTAACTTAACCATGTTAGGAAAATAGAAATAGCTCTCCACAGAGGATGTGTGTATGTATGTGGCTGTGGGTGTGAGTGTGTGTTAGCCTCTGGTCTTTCAAAAGAGCAGATTCTTTGGGCTTCCTTTTGTCTCTCAAGAATATGTTATTTAAAGCTGCAGTTGACATTTCTACGTAATGCAAGGATTTATAAGAATGCCTTTTCATTTCAGGGCATGTATGTAACATTCAAATATAATCACAAGACTTAAAAGAAAGGATCCAATTTCCTACTCTGAAGCAGGGTGATAACGCATCTTTTTCCCACCACAAAGTACCATGATGAGTGTGATGTGTTCCAATTGTGATAAATTTCATCAGAAATAAAATAGCTTGTGTCTAGATATTAAATGTATTTACACTTAAATTTTCAGATAGTGAGTTTGTCTGCAAATATAAGTGATCATCTAATACTGTTCTTCATTGAAAGCATAGATAACTATATATTTTTAGCTAATTACAAACCACCAAACCTAAAGAGGTTTTGTGGATGATTATTGCTGAAAAGGAATACAAAGACTGAATCCTAATGAAACTGCACAAAAAAAAAAGATTCTTATTATGATTAAAACCAAGTGTGTCTTACTGAATTCCTTACCTCCTCTTCCATTTCTCCATCTCCCTCTGCATCTTTCCCTTCAGGAAAGAGTGAACATTTTTATGGCTTTTTTCTCTAGTCAGTCTCCCTTCTCCATAAGTGAACAATGATGCGACAACCTTGTTGAGCTAATATAGTCTTACAGGGCAGAGATGCCTTAGCTGTCGTACTTAATGAGGGTCTGCTTTGTTTTTTTGTTTTGTTTTTGTTTTTGTTTTTTAGTCTTCTTCAGCTGAGGGAGAATAAACTCATAATCTGCCTTAATTTTCACAAGTAAAAGTAAAAGTTGTTCGATTTAAATAAGCACTGTTATTTTCAACAACTTAGATGATTTACTTTTTCCCATTATGGTAACCTGGATTCTTCCTTCTTTTGAAATGGAAACTATCCTAACCCCATAACCTCAACATCACTGTGAGTAAAACTCTTTCTAATTATATGACAGCGTAGTGTGTAGTGTGTATATTAGCATTGCTAATCAGCTTGCTGTAGTGGATCTGTATCTTCAGTACTAATGTTCATAGAATGACTACAGATGTAACTGTATCTCTGTACCATGCTTAGATGTATGTAAAACACAGATATGAATTTCTAAGTGCAGAATATGGAAAAATTTTAGACCGTATACAATTTTATGTCACTGAGTTTCCATACAAAGCTATTATAGAAAATGTTCATGGTCCCTACATTGAATCTTTCTTTAGCTTAAAAAACAAAAAGATGCTATCTCACTTGCTTTTGCTTTAGTTGTGTTTCTTTTATAACTGGAAGATAATTATTCCTTGGGGGAGGTTCTTAATCTATGTCAAAGAATAGCTGATGATTCCCAAAAATAACATTCAAAAGCTCTGTGTGAGATCATTGTAATTGTCACAGATGAATATTTATTAAATGTCCATTGGGTTAAGATAAATAGAATTGAAGTATAAAAAGAAGATCCATATAAATATTATTGTATACATACATAAATGTGAAAAAATACACAATTAGATTATATGTATATATTTAATAACTATATAGACCCTTCTAATGCACGTGAATATGGCATAAATATGGTAATAGAGTTATATATGGAGCAATTGCTGTATTTTATTCTGCTTATACAAATCTTCCTAAATTATAAAAAATGAAGCACAATATAATAGCAGCAAGTGATTAAGAATCCCCTTATGTACTACCTGTATTTGATGGTGCTTTATTTAGTAAAAAATATAGTTGAGTATAACTGTGAAAGAAGAGAGGTTTTTTTTTTAAAGAGTTTTAAAAGGATAAAAATCAAAATAAGATCTTCACAGTAGTAAAAGAACATAACATAGGTTTCATGGTTAAAAGATTGACTGGCAGATCCACATGAGACAAATGGAAAAAGAATCTGAATACAGGATCATTCTATTATAGTAGACAGTGGGAGAAAATTATGTTAGTCTAAATGAAATCCATAAAATAAGGAAATTTACAATGCAAGAATTTTGGAAATAAAGATTGAATGAAGGAAAAGAATGCTAATGAAAAATATTTATTCAATCACTCTTCACATTTATTATATAATGTTTTCTAACAAATACTGCTCTAGGAGCTATGTGAAAAATAAAAAGATTTATAAGGGAATTCCTGGACAAGCAACTTAGCATTAATTTGAAAATTCACCCACTTCTAAACATACAGAACTGCTAGATAAAAATACCACAAATACTCTGCCTGATGTATAGTTATATTTATGAGAAAGTAAGGGAAATATCTGAGACCTAAAAGTGGAAAAGATTTTTAAATAGATTAGTGATACGGGCTACCCTGGGGATGGGGATGGTGGGATGTCTTGGACCAAGGATATATATTTTATCAGCCAGTCAATACTGGGAGACAAGATCTGGAGCTTACACGATAAAGAAATTAGAACTGAAGCACCAGTGTTAAGCAGGAACCATAGGAGTACTGTATTGTTAAATAATAGCGTTTTTTTTAAATCTGTTCAAGTGAAGACATTAGTTAAATTGAACCAAGCCACAAGTATTTGGTTCAATTCAGAAGGTATAAGAAATGAGTCAAAATACAAGAACTTCCCAAGTAAGTATCTGCTTAAAGCCAGGAACACAAAGGAAAAGAATATCAATGTGTGAACTAAAGATAAAACACATCCCTCATCCATAGCCTTGAGTGTCTGAAACACCTCTGTAGAGAGGTGGGAGGTAGGGAAGAGATACCCCTGAAATTTCACAACCACAAACCAGGTATAACGTGGATCTTCCTCCCAAATACATTCTACTGTGGTCTGAAAAGCCTTAAGCCAAGGAATTTAGTTTTAAGTAAACATTTTAAAGTATTTTGACAATAAAAACAAGGCTTGAAAACAAACAAGAAATACATGTAAAGGAAAAACCAGTTTCTATTAAAAATGATGATAACTAAAATATAAAGGTCTAAGAACAAGTTTGAGTGAGATAAGCAGATGAGAAGAGACTGTGTGAGCTAAAAGATACAGTGAAGACATTTCTAATGGAAATACATAAATAATATCAAAGATTTGAAGATGGAATAAAAATTTTAATTATACTTATCAAAGAGTAATAGAAAAGACAAAGAATAGAGCAATGATCATAACTGATACTTTCCCAAAAAGACACTAATCTATAGGTTCAAGAATTTCAGTGAATCATAAGCAGAAGAAACAAAGAAATCGCTCCTAGGAACATCATAGTGAAACTGTAAAACAAAAAAGTCAAGAAGATTTGGAAATAGCCAGGGAGGAAAATGTTACCAACAACAATGTGATAGTCTGACAGCTAAATTCTTAGCACTAACTATGAGAGCTAGGAAACTACAGTATCTTCAAGGTAGAGACAGAAAAGAGCTGTCAGTCAGAATTCCATAACCATCAAACATATTTTATGAAAACAAGAAGAGAAAAAAGACACTGTTAGGCACTAGACAAAAAATTTTTTTTCAGTTTGAGGAACTATATAAATTTCACATTGACTTGAAGGGAAAAACAATATTAAAGACAAAACCAGTCAGTGCTTAAGTAGGGAAGTTTCAGTTCATTAGAAAGATACATTTCTAAATGCATATAAGAGGCTCTAAAAATGAAGCAAAAGTTGACAGAAATGTAAGGAGCATAGACAAACTCACCAAATTATTTGGGAAAGTTTAACATATCTTGATATTTGTGAGATGCATCTAATAATAAGTTAATTACTATATTAACCACATTATTTGAGAAAGATAGATACTTTAGATATATTTTATACAATTCTTTTTTATTCCCTCAAAATTTAAGAAAAACAGTTTTTAAATTTAAAATTTTTGTCACATTAACAAGGCAGAAAAAGATAAAAAGCAAAGAGAGAGCAAAATAGAAATAAGCACAAAACAAGATGACAGAAATATATTATTTTTCAAAAATGTAAAATACTGATACTACTAGATTAAAAATGTCAACCTTTTATAAACTAGTCTAAATTCTCCTTATAAAATTTATTTTTGAAAGAGTAGAAAACAGAAGTTTTAAAAAAGTATAAGGCAAGCACAATAGAAATGGTTAATATATTGATATCAAGGTCAATATTATTTAAAGCAAAAGCTTTTATGTAAGAGAAAACTCTGGTAGATTAGAAAATGAACTAATGACAATACATAAGAAAAACAAAAGACTTTTATACACCTATTAACAAAGCCAAAAACTATACACAGCAAAAATTGATAGAATTACCAGAAAAAATTACAATTCTGCAGTGCTAATGGGAAGTTTAATTCCCTTCTCTAAATAACCCCTGAAGAGTACAGTAAAGCTAAAAAATTGGACCAAAATGATTAACAATGTGATCTCATGGGTAAATGTAACACAATTTATTCAGTGTTAATGAATATAATTTTCAAATAACTATATAGTATTATAAGAACTAGAACATCAGGAGACTCTCAATAAAACTAAAAAAAATCAGTTTCAAACCAACAATATTTCCTAATCATAAGAGCAAAATTAGAAATAAATAAAAAAACAGACCTGGGAAATTTTATAATACACTTCTAAAGTCATGAGTTAGAAATAATTGTAATAGTCATTTAAAAACGTTTAGAATGGAACAACAATAATACACTATTTCCGAGCTTGTAGTATGAAAGTAAGGAGTCCTTAGAAGAAAATGTATAGCTAAATGTTTAAAAGAGTAAGCTTAAAGAAAATCAAGGAAAGTAAATAAAGAGCAGAAATCGATGAATTATAAAATAAAGGTAAAATTAAGTTGTTCTTTGAAAAGTTTAACAGACAAACATGAAGCAAAACTGGCCAAGAAAAGAAGTCCAATATAATCAGAGGAATGAAAAGGGAGCTATGAGTACATTATTTTACAACATAAGACAACACAACTTACCATTCTCTTTCCCCTGGAAACCTCTCTATTCTCTGAAATTGAAAATGCTAGTAGTAGTTGACTTTTAGAATATGAACTGTGTTTATCAAGTGCCATTGCTTATGTTAACAATGACATTTGATAGGTACATTGCATTGGCCTGGGAGGGCTATAAATATGATATGAAGTAAGATTATCTGGCCTGGAGCCAGGTGCTGTCATGGAGGGCACTGAGGTCCCTGGGCAGGCAGAGGGAGATGTGGGAAGTCAAGTTCCAAGAGCCGCTGGTCAGGGAGGATCCCTGGTAGGGTGCTGACTCCAGTGGCCTGGCCATGGTGAGTCTCAACCACACCCATCCGGTCGGGGACCCACTGGACCGCATGGCACTCACAGAACAGGTCCAGAAGGCTGATGAATTCATCTGAGCAAATGCCACCAGCAAGTTGTCAGTCATAGCTGAACAAGTCCAACATTGAAAGAACAAACTAAAAATATTCTGGAGGATACCCACAGAGATGTTAACTTGCACCAAATAGCTTGTAACATGGTGAAAAACCTGGCAATATTTATTATCTTTATCAATAGGAAAGTGGCCAGCAATACTTTTCCATTATTTCTCCAAAGGAATGGGGAGCAAGTTGTCCACATGACTTCCTTAGTGCCTACAAACTACAGCTTGATTTATCCTGGACTCCATATGAGGACATTGAGAAACAAAGAAACTAAAATCAGCATAATGGACAAGCTGCTAAACCAGCCAACGGCCCTGCTCCTATGCACTGAACCCATCTTCCAGTAACTGAGTCTGAGTGTGCACTCTGACCAGCAGCTCTCATAAGGGCTCAAACCACCCCCTTGTTGCCCTCATTCTCTGCCTTGGTGGAAGTGGTCATGAGAACTGAGGGCACTTAGGTGAATCTTGGGATGATGCCCTGTGTGAATGTAAATCTAAGATGATAAAGAATCACCGCACTCTTTTTTGAGATCCTCTCAGGGCCACTGATACCCAGCCAGTAAGTTTCAGAGGACTGACCGGTCAACATTCCTTCATCTCCAGCTGTGCTTTTCTTAAGCCAGAGTGTTAAAGAAGACTTCTTCTCAAAGAAAGCTTGGTTCCACGGGACCTGTTTTCAGTTTTGTTTCACATTAGGGTTGAGCTGCTTAACAATTGGAGCACCTCCAGCTTCAGATTCATCTGGTAACCAAAATGTTGGATATTGGGAATGATTAAAAAGAAAAGAATATAAATGGCTACCTAAGAGGGCTTGATGTTTCTGGAGTGTCTGCTACTGCTGAGGTCTGGCTTGCTGTTCTGCCCATCCTTATAGTGAGAGTGACTGGAGAATCTGAGGCAGCAGCGAAGGCCGGACTTGCGAAGGTTTCTTCTAAACTCATACAGTTTTAGAACTGGAAGAGGTGTAGAAGGGCACCACAAAATTGCATGAATTTGCTCTGCAGCCTCATTGAAGGAGAGATCCTGAAATCAGCTTCCCAAGCAGATCGAATCCATTAAATGGCAACTTGAGATATTGTGTAAGAGCGTATAGAGCAGTGGGCGTAAGAAACAAGGAAAATAGCCAACCTGTTGATTATGAGTTATTATAGATTAAAAGTCATTTTGACCAGAATAATTCAAGAACTGTACAGGGGCTATTGGGATTTATTGGAATTCTGATTCTGGCTGTTCTTGTAGGACTATATTTTATATCCTGTTTGTTCAATAGAATTAACTACATTTATAGAATCAGAAAAAAAAGATTATCTGGTAGGAATCATAGTTTTAAACTTCCCAGAATACAATGACTAGAAGCTGTGACCACCAAATTATTACAGGGTATATCAGTGACTTCTGCACCCACCCAGTGTGATCTTTTTCTTTCACATCTGAGATTAGCTCCTTCATGAGTATGCGTCTTGTTGGATGAGTACTCCTATTCAAGAAAGATGCCTGACTAGAGATTTAGCCCAGTGGTTCCGCTACCTGCCTCACAAGTGCAAGGTCCTGAGTTCAATCCTCGGGGTAGGGGGCTCTGTAGTTGTATATCCTGACCTGTATTGTGCTAAAAATAAAATTTTATGCCATATATACCTGTAATGGTTATGAGTCTAATTGTTGCACTTTAAAAAATCCTCTGATAGGCATGTTACTTTTATACCAATACACTTGAAAACTTAACTGAAATGCACAGTATCTCAGAAAAATAAAACTTCCAATCTGACTGAAGAGTAATTAGAAAGCACAAGTAGAACTATAATTCTGGAAGGAATTAATATGCCATGACTTTTTAAGAAATTAATTTCTTATTCATTGGAAGAAATTATAAAAGTGAAAATGATGCACAAACTGAAAAATCATGCTGGTACCATATATTGAAGGGAAAAAAATGGTCATACTCTACAGTAGAGAAAATCTTCTAGTTATTGCTCTAAGAAAATTTTTACATGTTATCTGGAGAAAATTTTGATTATATAATTGTGAATGTAATGAATTGGAAACAAACTATTGGCAAACAAACTGATCAATAACCTATGATGGGTTATTGTAAAAGAATATTATATAGCCAGTTAGTGAATGAACTAGAAATTGCATTAACATGAATATCATAACATGTACAGCAAAGCAAACCAGTAACAAAGTATAGTGTGTGTGTTGTAATGTCATTAATACAAAGTTTTAAAATGAAAAGATAGCTATATGTGTAATAAAAGTATGAAATGTACTGAATTTACAATAATGATTACCTCTACTAGGAGAAGGTTGTTACAGGATATTTTAGTCTTATCTTTAATGTTTTATTTCTTAAGCTGGGGGCTAGTTAAACTTATCTTGAATTTTTTGAAGATTAAATATTTTATTAAGTTAAAATATAAAAAGTACAATACCAGTTTTTAAAGTACGTACAATATGACTATATGATAAATCATTATAATAAAAGGCATTACATAATCACTATAAGAAAGGAGAGCAAGTATTGTAAGACTTCAGATAAAAGAGCACTTCTTTCTCTGTTAGGGTAATAAAAGAAAATTTCATGGAGAGGTAGGCACTTGTCTGGGCAAAATTCTGACCAGCTGTTTTCAAGGATTCTATTTTGTTCTTTCCCTTAATTCTGTGCTTAGTGAAATCCCTCTGGCATATCTGCAAAAAGTCATGGTTGGCAAAGATTGAAGTATTTTATAAGGGAGGACAAGTAGATAATCCGAGAGGGACAATGGATTTGTGAAGCAAACAGTGGACAATAAGGAAACACAGATGTTTATGATAGGTCTTCAGTGTCAGATGTAGCAAATCAGACCATCTCCTTTAGGTCATTGTTTCTCATTTTTTTCTTTTTAACCTGGTTCCTAGGATACTTTTACATTGTAACTCAAAACCATGGGGGAAAAGTGTCACAAAAGATTGTGCTGCCTTGATCCAGGGATTTAGCTCAGTGGTTCCACCACCTACCTCACAACGCAAGGACTCAAGTTTGATCCCCAGTACACGCCCCCCAGAAAAAAGATTGTGCTGCCTTTGAGAAACATTGTTCTTAAGCAAATGGAGATGGAGAACAATCAATTGCCTTTAAATAGCAATGTGAGGTGAAAATACACTCAAACATACATGTATTTTTTAAATAATGCATTTGACTTTAATTTGTAGTTATTTTTAAAATGAAAACACATTGGAAATAGAAAGACCAGGGAAGAAGCTATTGCCTTAGGCTACACATAAAGGTCTTAATGATTAAAAAAAAATTGAGAGAATTGTTAAGGAAGAATCAACAGTACTTGTGATTTTTTGGAGTACTAAAGAAACTCATTACCAAAAGTGATAGAAACTTTACAAAATGGGAGACTGGCATCTTGTCTTTATCCTGAAGTGTTCAGATGCTCATGACAGATTGTGAGGGGAGAGATCGTGACCCACAGTTGAGGTTGGTTGTGTAGCTCTGCATTGTAAAAATGCAAATCATTCAGGGAAAGTCCTGTAGGCATTGAGTATTTACTGTGGTACTTGATGTTCTTGCATGAAACTAAGTTGGAAAGCAGAGGGACCAGTGTTTTGGGAATTAGTGGCATCATGACAGGGAAGATGAAGACCAGCAACGTTAAATAGACCAGACATAGACACTTGGACCACTGGCTACGTAAGGATAAATAAAAGAAAAAAATGTAAACTGGATAAAAATTGGTTTTAAAATATGGTGTTAAATAGCCAGAACTTTTGAGTGAAATACAGAGGTAAAATGTGGTGCAGGAATCATCTAATTCAATATGACAATGAAAATTAACAAAATTTCTAAGAGAAACGAAGAAACAACCTTGGTGTCAGTTATAGAATTGAATCTGAAGTGATTTGAGGGAGTATCTTTTAAAAGTCAGTGTGCCAGTGTTTTTTTAATATTGCAGACAAGTAGAAAAGAATAAAAAGGTAAAGGGGGTGCTACAAAAATGTTTCATCTGTAGGAGACAGAAACAAACATTTCTTTGTCAAAAGAACTGTATCAACTTTAAATTGAGTTTCACTGTGGACAAATTTGATGTCTTCAAGTTGATAGAGCTATCTTCTTGTGTTTTGTTTTTCTAGTTGTTTTGGTTTTGTTTTTTGAGATACAGTTTCACTATGTTGTCCACGCTGGCTTTAAACTCTTTTTGTAGCCCAAAGTGGCCTCGAACTCACTGAAATCCTCCTGCCCCACCCTTCCCAGTGCTGGAATTTCAGGGTGCACTACCACAGCCGACCATTTTAAAATTTGTTTTTACTGCCTGCTTTCAGGCTCTCTAGTTGATCACTTTTATAAGTTTTATTTTGGAGGTGATTATAGATTCAAAGCCAGTAATAACAAGTAATAGGAAGAGAATCCTGTGTATCATTTATCCAGTTCCCCCCCCAAAGTAACCTCTTGCACAACCATAAAACATATCACAACCACAGTGTTGACACTGATACAGTCCAAAGCAGGATGTTTGCATTACCGAGGGCCCCTCATGTTGCTTTAATAGCCATACTTACTGCCTTGTGTCTCCAACTTTCCTTACCCTGCTGACCACCAATCTGTTCTCTATTTCTATAATTCTGTTACATCAATAATATTATATACCATACAATATGTAATCTTTTGAGGTGAGATGTTTGTTTATTTGGTTAGTTGATTTTTACACGACATAATTCTCTGGAGGTTCATCCAGGCTTTTGTGTATTTCAGGAGATATTTCTATTTTATCACTGAGTAGTAGTCCATGGTGCGAATGTAGAACAGTTTGTTTAATTGTTTCCCACTGAAGAGTATCTACACTATTTCGAGTTATTTATAAATTAAACTGCTTCTTTAGTTTCTTATAATTGCCAAAACAAACTACCACAAATTTGGGCTTAAAACAACAGCAATTTACTCTCACATTTCTCAGAAATCCAAAGTATAAAATGTGTCAGGCCCCACTCCCTTTAAGGGATTTAAAGGAGAATCCATTCTTCATTTTTCCAGTTTTTCTAGCTTCTAGAGTTTGTAACCACATCACTCTTTCATCCTGTCTTTACATCATCTTCTCTTCTGTCTGTCAAATGTTCCCTGTGCATTACCTGTAAGGATACTTATATTTGAGTTAAAGGTGTACTTGAGTAACCCAGCGTGATCTTTTCATCTTAAGATCCTTACTGCAAAGCCTTTTTTTCCAAATAAGGTTACATTCCTTTCTCCCCACAACCCTTCTCCATTGTTGGTAGGAGTGTAGACTGGTGCAACAACTATGGAAATCAATATGGAGATACCTCAAAGAACTAGGATTAGAGGCTCCATTTGACCCAGCCACCCCTCTGCTGGGTAACTTTCCAAAATAATTAAAAGAATCATCCTACAGTGATATATGTGCACCCATGTTTATAGCAGCACAGTTTGTAATAGCTTGGAAGCAACTCAAATGCCCATCAGTTGGAGACGATAAAGAAGATGTGGTTTTTTTCTATAAAACTGAATACTACTCAGCCATAAAGAATGAGAAATTAGAGTCATTCTTAGGAAAATGGATGCATATTGAGGATATACTCAAGTGAAATAAATAAGTCACACGTGTAACTATCGAGTAGTTTCTCTGGTGTGAAAGACAATAATTGTTCATAAGATCCTAATGGTATAATTGACAATGTGAAATAGGAAGAAAAGGGCTAAAGGTGTAGGGGAAGTGGGAAGGGTAGGGGAAAGGAAATAAGGAAAAAGAAAAAATATGAGAAAATGAAAAAATGGAAATAAAGTGTTTGTTATGGGGGTGTGAAGGGAGGACAGGGATAAGGAGAAAAAATGAGAACCAAGACCTGTCATGTAAAGGCACAAGATCCCAATGATGAATGTATTTTATATTAAATGATGAATGTATTTTATACCTAAAATGTACCAATAAACTCATTGAGAAAAAAAAATGTTACATTCACAGGTTCCAAGAACTAGGACATGAACATACATTCTTGAGATTGATGATTCAACCCACTATCCTACTTTAAACACTCACGTGACCTTTCTTGTTTGAAAATAAATCTGTATTTCATTGCAGTAAATGCCCTGGATTGCAATTGCTGGGATGACTGGTTATCACATGTTGGTTTTTTCTCTACATCCTGAGCACCATTTGGTACTGTCTCTTATTTTTCATTCTAGATGTTGTGGGGAGTGTATGGTGGTGTCTTACTGTGGTTATAATTTGCATCTACCTATTTACTTGTGGCTGATGTGTTTATTTACCATCTATATATGTTCTTTGGTGAAATATCCCTAATGTTTGTAGCCTATTTTCTTTTTGTAAATTACTACATGTTTTAATACATAATGAATACATTTATGGTGGGGAGTTCATACATATACATATCCCATCCCAGTCTTTTTTTGATGCCTGTTTTCTAATTAGATTATATGCTTTTTCTCTGTTGCACTTTAAGAGTTCTTTATATAATTTAGATAGTAGTCCTTTGTTGGATAGTCTCTGTCACTCTGCATATTGCATTTTCATCCTATTTATCTGTGTTTTGTAAAGCAAGGTATTTTAATTTTGTTTTTTATTAAGATATTTTAATTTTGAATTGACCCAGTATAATAGTTTTTCCCTTCATGAATCATATTTTTTATATCAAGCCTAGAATTCTTTGCCTCGATCTAGATTTTCCCTAATGATTTTTAATGCTTTTTGTAGTTTCACAATTTACCTAAATTCTGCAACTTATTGTAAAATAACTTTTATATAAAATGTGTTATAGTTTGTATCTGGATGTCCCCCCCAAACCTTCATACGGTCAAAGGTGGGGCTTTTCTGAGGTGGCTGGATCTAGGGTGTGTGATCTAGGATCAAGGATGTGATGCTGGGGTTGATTCACATTGTGGTGCTAGGAATAAGGATGCCCTGCAGGTAGCCTGGATAAAATATAAGGGAAAAAAGGAGATCAATTGTCACTTGTAGCTTGCTGCTTGCTGCCTTCTGCCTGCCTGCTCTGCGATGCCTGTCTGCCATGCCACCCTGCCTTGGCACCTGTGGATTATGTACTAAAACTTCTATGAACTGAGTCAAATAAACATTTCCTCCCTAATCCAGTGCTCCCTTTGAGTATTGGATATTTTGTCTCAGTAAAAACAAAAGTAGCTAAGACAAGGTGTGAGACTAAAATTGAAGTTTTCATTTTTGCTTCAGATGTCCAATTTCCTAAGCACCGTTTATTGAAACATTTCCTTCACTGCCTTGTTTCCAGTCTTACAGGGAAGAACATTATCTATGGCCATTAAAAACAATATTAGCTATGGGCTTTTTATAGATCTTATTACAAGTTGAGGAAATTCCTCTTTGTTCTGAGTGTATTACTATGAGTACTTAGTAAATAACATCAATGCTTTCTTTGTGTCTGTTGATGTGATCATATTATTTAGCCTGTTAATATTGTGGCATGTAGTCACTGATTTCCTAATACTTGATAAGCATTACATCCCTCTAATAAACTCAACTTGGCTATGATTATGATGTATATCCTATTTTATGGGCTGAATTCTATTTGCTAATCTTTTGTTACTCACTGTTCCTCCATGTTAAGGGATATTGACTTGTAGCCCCCCCTTCTATCTCTCCCTCTCTCTCTCTCTCTCTCTCTCTCTCTCTTTTTGAATTTGGTATTAATATAATACTGACTTCTTAAAATGAGGCAGGATATGTTCCCTGTTTTTCTTCTTCACTTCTACATAATCAGTAATTGGTTTTCATTCTTTCTTAAACATTCACTACAATTCTCCAGTGTAACAATATGGGCCTAGAGATTTCTTCTTTGATAGATTTCAATTACATATTCAATTTCTTTAATACATATAGAGGTATTCATATTGGATGAGTTGTGATTGTTTTTGGGGGCTTAGGAATTGGTCTATTTTATCTAAGTTGTCAAATTTGTGTATATAGACTTCTCTGTAGCTTTCCTTCATTGTTCGTTTGCTTCTTCAGGACATGAGGTTCTATTTTCTGTTTTATTCCTGATTTTAGTAAGTGCTAGAGATTTTCCCATTTTATGGATGCTTTCAGAAAATCAGTTCTTCATTTCATATTTTTCTCTGCTGTTTTTCTGTTTTCAATTTTATTGAGTTCTGCTCTTATCTTTATTATGTTTTTCTGCTAGCTTTGTTTATTTTGCTCCTTTTTTAAGTTCTTGAGGAGAAACTTACATTATTGATTTGACTCTCTTTAAATGTATGTAATTAATGTTAACATGCAAAGGTACAAGATCCCAAGAATGAATGTAACTTTACTGTATACCTAAAATGTACCAATAAACTCAATGAGGGGAAAAAAAGTTAAAAAAAAAATGTTAATTTCCTACTAAGTACTACCCCAGTAACAACCCAAAAAACTGTATATTTTTTGTACAACAATAGAAACCATAAAATATAAAGAAATAAATAAGTCAATAAGAAGACTATATAATCTTTACAGAGTAAATGATAAACCTCATTGCAACCTGAAAAATCCGAATAAATGTTCAGGGAAACTATGTTCATTAAAGATGATAACTTCCCTAAATTAGCCCTTATCATTGCAATATGATTTAAATATTATGATTTTAATATTATGATTAAAATAGCTTAAAACAATGATAAATAATGTGATAGATACAATTTAATTTTTATCAGAGTAACAAAGTTTAAAATATTTATAATCACAAATGTGTAAAAATAACCTCAAATACTACAGATGTTAGCATAACTAGTTTCTATGATAGTAGTAGCAAATAGTTACTTATCTACTTATTCAACTTTGCAATATCTAGAAAGTTGAATATACTTGCATACACCTTTGTGAAACTCTCACAAATCCACAAAGAAAATTAGAAATTAATGTTCATGATACATTGGTAATTATAATGAAAGGCTAATTGTGTATCAGTGAGAAAATAGGTGAATACATTTGAGAATACTCACTCGTTGGAGCACATAGAACAACTAAAATAATGAACTAGACCTACATGAATATTAGGAATAAAACTAAAACAATGTTGAGCAAGAAAGTATTACAGAATATCAGAATAATATTAATATAAACAAAATGTACAAAGTATGCATGGAAATGATGAATGTCAAATTTAGGGTACAGTATATATCTCAGGATACATGAAGACTGCAAAGATTGCTGATATGTGTCATAGTTTTCCCATCACAAATAAACCAATAAAGCAAAAATTTGACCAGCAATCATCATATTTAGTCAAGCTTTTATAGATTATCGTCAATAAACAAATTTCTATTATTTATATTGTGGTGATAAGTGCTATAGAGACAAATCAAAGTAAAGGGGATAGACAGTGCCAAGGTCTAGGGAGATTGCTCTTTTATAATGAGTGGTCAGTGGAGGTTTGTGACTTGGCAAAGAATATTTCAGCTACAAGGAGCAGTAATTATAAGGTCTTAAAGTGAGGACATGTTTGACACATTGCAGAGGCAAACAGGACACCAGTGGAGACCTGAGTAGAGTAAGGAAGAGGAGAAGCAGTACGAAGTGAGAGCAGACAGGAGTGGAAGGAGTTTAAATCAGGTAGGACCTAGTACTGACTTTGAGACAAGAAACCCCTGAAGGGTTTTCATCAGAGAAAAGACCTAATCTGACTTGTATTTTAAAAGCATCATTTGTTTCTAGATAAGAGAAGATGCCTACCAGTCGTTCTTCCTTTATAATCTGAAGAATATAATGAAATAATAATAATGTGCCAATACCAACTATACTGTGTTTTTCAAGTATTCATGTATTTACTTCTTACTACAACACAATGAACTAGGGCACAGTCATCTCCCATATGACTAACAAGGAAAGTGAGATGCAAAGAAGTGGACGTAAGCTGCTCAAGGTGACACAAGTCCTTAAATCACAACGGCTTGGATTCAAATCCAGGCAATCTTCAAGATACTGCCTCAAAATGAAAAACAAAAAGGAGTGGAGCTATAGCTCAGTGGCAAAGCATCCCTGGACTCAATCTCCTGTACTGCAAAACAAAACAAAGATAAGCCCAGGCACTCTTGATTTCTCTGCTTCCAATCTTGATGGACAAAAATGCTATAGTGCCTCTTATGCTTCTAGATAGTGTCATGAAGGGTATACATGTGGATGTGGATGTGGATGAGTGTATATGTCTTTAAAATATAAAAAATTTACCCACTGTATAAAACCAATAAAGTAATGGAAAGGGTGGAGCTGTACTAGGGATAAAATCCATAACTGGTTTTAGAGGTAGAGGGTAGAACTCAGGGCAGATTATTGACTTCAGAGGAAAAATGGTTTATAAAAGATGTGTGGAGAGAATTTTGTATGGAAGGAAGAACATTTATAAAAATATTCCATTTGAAAACTTAATAAGAACATGTTAAAATATAAGTGGCAACATTTAGGCTGGGTGAGATTGTTTCTGGACAAAATTAAATTTGAATAAGATTGGCTGTTTCAAAGAAGCAAAGAAGTACAACTTTTTTCCTTATAATCCTAGGGAAGACTGATCTGCTGACATACCACAGTATGTTCTGAAAGTGTCGACCTTAGCTGAACTGTGTTTCAAAGATCAGTTCTATTTGGAAGGAAAATGTTTCTAGTGGTGATTTAGGACACTTTTTTTCTGTTCATATTTAAACTGAGTCACCCAATTTGAGGCTACTGTGTCACATTTCCACCTTTCATTCTCCTCAAGAGGCAGTAGTCAGGAGAAACATGAGCGATGAACATTAGTGGCACAGTGTGTGGTTACAAAAATCAATAAGCCACAGGATGCTTCAGATTCTTAAACAGTTAAAAAAGAGGTGAGGCTGCTACATGGAGTCCACAAAAAGAGTGATTGTCTAAAGCTGGCACTCAGAGTGCAAGGGCCCAGCCCATAATTAAAGCTTCTCTGTCTCATTGTAACTCCTTTTACGTGGGCATCCTGAGAGAACACATGACCTTGATCAGATCTGGATGTTTTACAAAATTAATATTTTACAAAATGACAATGCAGTTTAATGAAGAAATAAATACTGTCTAGTACTTAAATTATAGTTACAGTGTTTAACAGTCTTGTATGCAGATTAAAGAAAGCCTCCTGCTTAGATTTTTAAGACTTTAAACAAGTTCATTCTGATTTCTCTAGTCTCTTGTGATGATGTAGAGCATCACAACTTCAAATTGTTTGGGATTTGTATTTTAAATTTTTATTTTGCTCCTAGCCTGGTTTATTGGGTTCCTTTTACTATCTTCCACATTTTGTTGCAAAACCAAGAGTGAAAAACATCTATTAAGTGCCAGCTTTTTAAGTGATGCTTTAATTGAACAGATATAGGCTATTCTCTTTGAATTCTAGATCAGCCAAGCAAAAGTGAAAAGTGGGACAATCCTGACACTACTAACTAGTGTGACATGTCTCTTCTCTTCATTTTCTCAACTTTGGTTTTTATCCCCTTACATCTAATGAGGTTAGTTTAAATAGAGGCTTCAAAACAGAAATAGGCTTTTAAAAACAAATGTTAGAAACTAAGGGGTTCTGCATTGTTTCAGGAATAAGGTACAGAATCTATGATAATAGATAAGCAATAGTAAAAGTGAATATGAATTAAATAGGTTTCCAAGACAGTCTTCAGGATTGAAGAGGATATTGATGGGGGCAAGGTGAAGGAGGAATTTCAATATGAAAACTTGTAGTATATTGAATGTATTTAATATATTCTTTGAATATGTTTGAAATGAACCCTTTAGCTTGTCTATGCAAAGCTGACATTTATTGAGCACTACTGTATACCCCAAAGTGCTTTACTTGTATCAACCTAATCCTTCTAACCATAAATGAAGTCATTATCATTATTTCCTCCATGTTACAGATGAATAACTGTTGCACAGAAAATGTAAATTGTTTCACTGAGGTTATACACTCTACCATTAGTAGTGCCCAGTCTCAAACTCAGTCCAGTGCCAAAGCAGGTTCCCTTAACCGCTCTGCTAAATCAAGTTTAATATAGCAGACCTTAAATCATTTTGATAGTGTATTTTGTACAAATCTTAATATACTGTGTTTCAGAGATCAGAATTCCTTAAAGGTAAAGATGTGCCAAGATACAGACATATCAAGTATTTAATAATAGCTTTGTGAGTTGATGTAGTATCATATCTGATTGGTTGAAAGCAAGAATGGAGAGTCCTTTTACATAAACAAATTTTCCTAACTTTATTCTTGCTTAGTGAAAAGCAAAACTATTAGAATCTATTTTCCAAATTTATTATCTGTTTAAGAAGTTTGGGAAAATCTTGAAGTAGAAAATTATAAATAGGTGAAATTAATAGGAAATATCAACTATTGAGTTATCTACTATAAAGGAAATAGAATATAATACATGAAAGATTATTTATAATAAAATTTCAGCGCTAATAATAGTTATGTTTGCTTGAGGGCCTGTGAACTATTTAGTACCTTCTTTCTATCTTTGTTTCTAATTTTTAAGATTAATTTGTTTTCCTCACTATTATAGAAGTTATTTTAAAGGCTTCAAGAATTGATAGAAATCTAATTAAAGATTATTCTATAATTATTTATAATTTTTAGAAAGAATGATTTAGTTTATTTGTTTATAAACTCACCCAGGGCAGAGACTATATCTTCTACTTCTTTATAACTTCCGATGATACATGTTCTTGCATATAGTAGAGTCTAATGTGCAGTTAATTACAAAAGTCCTTGCTACAGATTATTGAATTTACCATGCAGAGAAGTGAAATGAAACTTAGAAAATTTTGAAGAATTTTCAGAAGATTGTGTAAAAGAATAGGGTGTAGTAAGTCCTGAAACTTAGGAAAGTTAGACCACAGTAAGAAAAAAATGTCAGTATCAGACCACCCTTTTCTTTTACATTATTATAAAAGTGCAGCTTCATTTTCCACTAACAGTTCAATATTTGCCAAAAGTGGCCCAGAAATGCACATGCCTGTAATCCCAGCACTTAGGAGGCTGAAGCAAAAGGATCATCATGAGTTTAAGGCCAGCTCAAGTGAGTTCACAACCACCAGCCTGAACTACATAGCAAAACCCTATCTCAAAAAACCAAACCCAGCAAATAAAAAGAATAGCCCTTATGATTTCCCTGGAGACTATTAAAAAAAAAAATCAAAGGAAGGTGATACCAAAACAAAAGGATAGTATGAGGAAAAGAAACTACAACCTGATCTTTCTCATGAACATTAAATATAAAAATTTCTATTCAAAATGTCACCTGACTGAATTCAGTAATATATAAAAATTATTGTAAATTATGACCAAGTGCAGTTTTCAGAAAATGCATAGGTGCGTTAACATTTCCAAATCAATGTGATCACTATGGGGGGGTCCACATGATCACTTTGATAGGCTTTTTAAGATTTTGATCAACTTTGATATGCATTCGCAGTAACCAGGAATAGAGAGAAACCTCTTTAACCTGAGTAAGAGAATTTACAAAAATCCAAAGCAGAATTCAAAGCAAGATAAATATCCCCACCATCATACTTCTATTCTATATTGTGCTGAGGTCTTAGCCATAATAAGGCAAGAAAAACAAATAACCCAAGCATAAGAAAGTTTTCTTTATTCATGAATGATCTATTGATATATGTTAAAAATCTAAATTAATTTACAATTTTCATGTCTTTGGGATAGGCCATATTTCTTAAACAGAACACAAAAAAGTGCATTAAGAAGCAAAGGATTCACTGAATCACATTAAAATTAAGAAAGTGTTCATTAAAGAGCCCCTTACAAAGAGCAAAAAGGCATATTGCAACCTAAAAGACACTTAACAATAGATGATCTGACAGAAGATTTGTATCTGTAATATACAAATAACTGCTACAAATCAATAAGAAAATGTCAGATAGCCCAAGAGACAAATAGATAAAAGACTTAAATAGATGCTTCACAAAAGAGGATACCTACCTGCCAATAAACATATAAGAAGGTGCTCAGTCTTACCTGAGAGATATGCAAATAAAACAATGAGAATAACAGGGACAAGGGGAAAAAATGAGAACCAAGACTCTGCCAATAAACATATAAGAAGGTGCTCAGTCTTACCTGAGAGATATGCAAATAAAACAATGAGAATAACAGGGACAAGGGGAAAAAATGAGAACCAAGACCTGTCATGTGAAGGTACAGGATCCCAGTAATTAATGTAACTGTATTGTAGACCTAGATTGTACCAATAAACTCAATAAAAAAGAAAAAAAAACCCAATGAGAATAAAATACCAAGAGTTGGCAAGAAAACAGAGCAATTGGGATTCTTATACACTGCTGGCGGGAGTGTAAATTGATTTAAAAACTACTGTAGGCAGCTGTTTGGCAGTAACTGTGAGGCCATCATTTCTATTTGTTTAAACATGTCCTAGAGTATTTACAGCACATACTTAGAATAGCCCAATACCAGAAACAGCACAAATGACTTTCAACAATGAAAAGGTTAAAAAAGTTGTGGAAACACTTTATAGCAGAGGGCCAAGCTTTTTTCTTTGAAGGGCCAGATAGTAAATATGCAAGACTTTGTGTGCAATGTTGGTTTCTGTCCCAGCTACTCAACTCTATTGTTGTAGCGTGAAAGCATTCGTAGACAATACTTAATAAAAAGGACATGACAATTTAAAAAAACATTTATGGATATTGAAATCTGAATTTGTATAATTTCAGATGTAGTGAAATTTTATCCTTCTTTAGATTTTTTAACTGATTAGAAAAATAAAATTTTTCTTTAGCTCACAGGCCATATAAAAACAGGCATTGGGCCAAATTTGTCTCTCTGGCCACAGTTTGTTGATCCCTTCTCTGTAGCCGTGAAAATGAATGAACCATTAATGTGATTTAACCTCACCCAATTTTGAATAACAGGAGCTAAACACAAAAAAGCACATATTGGATGATCACATTGATGTAAAATTCCTAAGTAGGCAGAATTAAGGATGTTAGAAGAAAGTTAGAAAACTACCTTGACAGAGTTGGGAGTGACTGAAAGGGAGCACAGGGGAGCTTCTGGCACACGAGTAACACATTCTGTCTCTTGGTCTACATTTTGGTTACCAACAATATGCAGCTTGCATGGCATCCACTTTCTTTTTTCTTTCTTTGTACTGGGGATAGAACCCAGAACCTTGTGCTTGTGAGGCAGGTGCAGTGCCCCTAAACTAACTCTTTTGATTGGTACACTTTTTGATAGATAATGTTACTTGAATAAAATTGTTATTAACATGGAAGACTATTAATTATATGTAATGGAAGAAGAAAAAAGGGGGTGTATACAGTAGTTTTCTCCCAGTGAAGGGCTCAGCTATCAATGGTAAAATTGTTTTACAAAAGCACTGAAAACATTTTTAACTTTAATTTGAAATTTTTATTGACGTAACTGCATCAATGACAAAGAAAGTTCCCAAATGAAAGAGTGCCAGTGAAAATGAAATGAAATATTAAATGCTTGAAGTTTGTAACTCTTCTTTAAGTACTCTAAAAAGTCACTTCTGGAATGCTAAAGCAGGAGGATCACTAGTTCAACCCCAGTCTGGACAGCTTAGTGATTTAGCGAGACCCTTTCTCAAAATAAAAAATAAAAAAGGGCTGGGTGTGAGGCTAAGTGCAAAGGCCCTGAGTTCAATCCTGCCCGGGGGGTGGGGGTGGGGTGTCTCTATTGCTTAGGGAAGGTGATATAGATGGGCTTTATTGCTGAGGAGGTCCCCAAAAGGAAGAGATCATTCAGTGTTTCACTAGACTTCATATGTGCTGATGTCCTTGGGTGCTGCTCATGCTATAGTTGTAATTCAGCCACACTGGATCTCAGCCATGCAGCCTTGAGGAATATAGCCTTTTCATTTTATGCTAAAGACCTGAAATTTGATTTTCATTTTTATACCCAAGATAAAAAATTCTTCATATGTGCTGATGTCCTTGGGTGCTGCTCATGCTATAGTTGTAATTCAGCCACACTGGATCTCAGCCATGCAGCCTTGAGGAATATAGCCTTTTCATTTTATGCTAAAGACCTGAAATTTGATTTTCATTTTTATACCCAAAGGATAAAAAATTATATATATATATTATATATGTATTTATTTATGTATGTGTTTGTGTGTGTGTGTGTGTATACTTAAATTTCTAGTGATTAAAGCTCTCATTGGTTAATTCAATTGTCTCATTGTATTTTGTGGTGGATTGCAGAAAAGCTTGTTTTGGGGGTTTGCTGCAGCAGCCAAGAGGCTCATTAGCCTCAAGACTTAATGAAATTTTACAACAATTTTTTAAAGTATAAAGGTTAAAGCAAGCTATGTGAGAATTAGAAATCAATAAGAGAATTTTTAATTTTCTGTGTGTCACTGAGCTTTGGAATAAGATAAATACCATTTTTTTAAAAGCCCAAATGCCTTCCTTGCTGAACGCTCTTTACAGCTCCTCAATGTATTTGCATAATGTAACATAAACTTATTTTCCATTGCTTGTATAATTAATTTCAACATTACTGAGAATTTACCATTTTTCTTTTGTTTAAAACCTGCTTTATATATGTTTTGTTCTCTAGAATTATCATTTTTTATTCACAGACAAGTACATACAGAACATTCCTGACTGATTTCTAGGTTTTTGTTTTTGTTTTTGTTTTTTCACATTACTAACAACAACAATACCCCTGCTTCTTATGGCTATGATACCTGCTATTATTTATGGGTTTTCATAAAGGGGAGGGATGAAAAGGAAAAATATAGTACCGTCTGGCCTCTCTCTACCGTCTGCTCTTTCTCTACCCCCCCATAGAGGAGTTTAATTTTAAATGATAAATGTGGAAATTAGAGACCATCGAGAAAATCCAATTTGGTGAGGAGTTTTAAAAATCCCATAATAAACGCAGAGTGAAATGTATGATTTAATGCAGGGCGCCAATGGCTGCTATTATGGGCTATTAGCAAATCGGGGCTGAGAGTGAATCTTTATCACTTGGTGAGCGCGGGTTGGTCCTGCCTTTCCCTCTGCTATTGATTTGTAGCCGCTTGTCATAATGACACCGGGAAGCAATGAATGGAAGATGTGCTTTTGATAGGATTCAGGGGGGGTCTTGGAGGGGGGAGAGAAAATTCAGCAAGTTTTCTATCTCTTCTGCCTGATTAGATTTTTCTTCTTTTAAGAGCTTTCACATTCCAATAAAAATGCTAAATCAGCTCTGTACCAGAATTGTTAGGGTGTAAATAGCTAGTCACATTTAAAGGAGGAAAAGATATAGAAATACCAAGCAAAGTATGTGAGGTTAGATGAGTTTGACTTTATAAAACTGGAGTTGTGTGTGTATATATGTGTGAACACATGAAAGTAGTACAGAGGAGCGTCAAGGCGTAGTCTTACTGTATAAAATTGTATTTTGTAAGTATGTAATAGTTTGTCTACAATAATGTGATAGAGGTTGATCTATCTAGCTTCATATGTATTCATAAAATGAAAGAAAATCCATTTTGTTTTTGTTTGTGTATAATTTTATACAGGACACATAGAGGTATGCTTGTGCTGATGATTAAGTAAATTAAATTTCCTAACTCTAACTGATCACAGGAGAGATTTAATCAAAATTTTTGGCATAGAAAAAGCATACTTGAGAACAAAGACACTCATGGGATAATACAACGGGGGAGAAAATTTCTCTCTAGAAAAATCTACATTAAATTTTGTTTAAAATGAGTAGCTGTGGTTATGTGGAAAGAGTTGGTTGCAGCCTCAGTGTATTTTTCTCTTCCAGTTTTAAGAGAAGGCAGTTGTTTCTCTTCCAAGTTCTTTTATTCTGAAATAATGCTAGGCATTAGTGTCCCTGTCTTTCTTTGTGTACAGAAGTGCGTGCATGCAGGCAGAGTGATGTTAAAGCAATGGATGTGCTAAAGCAAGCCTGGAAGGATGAGTGTATTCAGTGAACATGTGACACTCTTTTGTTAGTTATATCAAGTGGTTAAGCCTACCTACTCACCTGCTTCACTACTCAGGCAGGTGTAGATGAGACTTAGTAAAAACAGTATAGATGTTTCCCTTATAGTAAGTAGAATACCACTATTAGATAGTTGCTAAATTCTTGTAGTGATAATGCATTCCTTTATCTTTATTTGTTGAAGAATAAGAAACATTAAAATACACTGATGACAGTGTTTTCAAATACTAAGTAGAAAAAATAAATCCTTCTGGAGTCTTAAAAATTAATTTAAACATCACCAGGTCTTCTCTCTATTTGAAAATACCGTGGGGGAAAAATGCGTAGCCTGACTTATAGAATTTAATATCAGGTAACCAAAAAGTGGCTTTTAAAAACTCAAAAAAACCCTATTAATTTCAGTGTATTTCCCACTTTTGTGAAGTAAACTAGGCTGTTTGATACTCGGTATTAATCTCACTTGGGGGGGAGGGGGTAAAACCAATTTAAATGAAATGAGTGTTTATAGAGATGTGGACCAAGAACAGAGACTGTGTATTTGCGGTAGAAACTTGTGCTATAGAGGGGCTACTTCCATTTAGTCTTACCTACCTGCTAGGACCTTATGAGAGCACACACATTTTCAGACTTTGAGAACAAAGCCCTTTAATAGGAGGTTTCACAAGCTATGCAAGCAGCTGCCAGAGTTCATACATTCCCTTCCTCCATTCAAGGACTATACCTAAACTGTGATAAATTAGAACGCTGCCATTTATTATGTACTATTTATTAAAACCTAGATAGAGGCAGAAAGAGGCATTTCTCCATTTTTTCAATGGTGGTTTTATTTATCTCCATGTAGTGATTATTGTTTGGTCTATCTATGGCCCTTTCATACTGCAATGAATTACCTGTATTAAAGTAATAATACCATATGTTCACGTAGCCTTTGTTCTAATGTAAAAGCATAATTAATCATACCAAGAGCACAATGAGGTAGTTGTTCCAATATTTTATATATATATTAAGTGATTTCTACTATTACCTAAACAAAAGTAATACTGTTGAAAATAGAAGTGTGAAACATTTTTGTTTTTTATACCCTGAAGTTTTATAAAATGTAAATATATCCCATTCTATAAATTGAGATAAACATATTATATAACTTAGAAAGTTTCCTGAAAATATTTGTACTTTTATTTGCTATCTATGAAAAATTATATAAAAGCTGTTGTTCATTTATTACATTCAGTAGTTATTTTTTTCTTCAGTGTGACAGGATGAACATTTTCCTACTATTGAAAACTTCATCTATTTAGACCATAACTAAGACACATAAACTACCAATGATTTTCCTAATTGAGATTAACATTAGTAAATATATGAAGTAGATTAGGGTTTTTTTAAAATTAAGCATTTTCACTTACATTAAGTAATACTTATCATTATTATAGATACTTTTGTTATAGTTCAACAGCAAAAAGATAAATAGAAGAAAAACATCCAAGTATTTATACATATAAATCAAATGAGGGTAGGAGAGACTCAAATCTTTGTCTTATGTAAATAGAAAACTGAAAATAAAGCAAATAAAATAAGATAGAATTATAAATTCCTAAACATAAAAATATTACCAAATAAAAACTAATAAGAAAGTGCATTGAAGAAATTATCGAGATAAATGGAAATGAAGATGTTAAATAGAATTTAACTTTATGTTTTACACATCCATTATCTTTAAGCTTTTGTGGGATAGCAAAAGAGCATGATCTTTTCCAAGTGTTCACAGCACAGTAAAATTTCTATGAGCTTTGTACATTATAACACTAATCCTCCCATTATCAGCTCTCCTCTGTGGTTTCTGGCAAGAGTTATTGCCCCTGTTTGATGGAGAGTGTGACTCACAGTGGAAACTCTGACTTTGTCAAGGTCAACAGGGCATCAGGGGCAGAAATAGAACCCAGAAGGTTTTTTACTCCAAGTATTGTGGTCTTTTATACCCATTTCTCTGTTCATTGTTTTCTTGGATTTGCTAGAGTCCCCATTCTATTTAGACAACATTCAAAGATTTTAGATGACACAAGTACCTAAAGAGCTACATTTCAAGAATATTTCTTCTCTAAATATTGTCACATTCTGGAAACGTTAAGATCTTTGTACCATTTGGATTTTGGATTGGTATCTTTTAACATACTTCATTTAATCGCTTTTTTATTGTACCATTGAATCTAATTTAATATGTACAGTATGGACTAATAAATACCCTCTTCCAAAAAACTAAAAAATAATTTAAATAAACCTAATAGATATATGAACTTTAATCCTTTTTTTTTTTTTTTTAGTCATTGTTCTGAATTTTCTTATTCACTGAAGACAGTTTCAGAGATCATTTATTTACCCACGTTGTGGACCAAGAATTTGATTGATAATTCACTTTAATTATTAAGCAGAATGATAGGAATATGTAAACATGTGCACATACATAAATATATCACACACATTTCATTTACAAACAGGCTTATTAATCCTTTTTCATATGTTTATACAGCTTTGTCTGTAATTCATTGTGTATAGGTTCTTTTAAAAGACAAAAACTATGACAGGAATGGTGGCACGTGATGATAGTGCATACACTTAGGAGGTAGAGGCAGGAAAATACCTACATCCCAAAAGTTTGACGCTAACCTGGGCAGCACAGCAAGATCCTGTCTCCAAAAATAAGAGAAAAACATTATGCCCAAGATAAAGTGGTAGTTTACAGTATGGAGTTACCATTCTCATAATTCATATTTCTTAGTGTGTTTTACCCAATGAGAACTTTGATTTTCTTCACTCCTTTAAATTTCTTCGTGCTAGTTCCAAAACTGTTTAGAGGAATGTATAGCCATTATTTAATTCTGCATTTGGAATATCTCATGATTTCTTTCTCCTGGAGTTTAAACATATACTCACGTTATAGTCAAGAAATTTATTTTTCTTGTGTTATCCTTTTTTTTTAAATTTGGTTAAGGGTGAACAATATGTTTACTGCTTATTATCAAAACTTAAAATCTCAACACAAATAAGCTTTTGAAAATTTTTCTAAGGATACTACCAGAGATTGAGATAAGTCTCCAGAGATTGAGGGGTAGAGAGAAGCAGTCAGCACAGCTAACTTTTTTTTGCAAAAAACAGATTCACATTTTTCTAAGTAATATTAAATATACTAATGCTCTGTGCAAATTTTCTTTTTTAAAAGCATTAAAATTTTAAAAATGGGTACACCTCATTTCATAAAAGTTTTCTAAAACTGTTAACTGTAACATGTTATAGTTTTACTTAGTTGCCATTAAAAAACCTTAACATTGTTCTAAAGCATCATTTATCTTTCCCTGTTAACCAAAGAAAACCTAAGACTCAGCACAAGCAAAGCAATGCGTAGAGAAAGAAAAAAAAAAGGATAAATCTATTTTATGTACATGATAACACTAGAGGGCGCTCTTCAGCAGGCTGCAGGATAAGGTCATTTCTAACTGGTTTCAGAGCATGGCATGGTGATGGAAGTAAAGGTTGGAGGAGCTGAGTGGAACGCTGAGAAATGGCATTTAACCATTTATAAGATCTAATCTTCCCAAAAGACTAGAAAATTTTAGTCAATGCCGACAATATAATGTCTCAACACACATTGTCAGAATTTTCTATGAAACTTGGATTTCTTAGACATTAAAAATTTTATTTTTATCCATGTGTTTCTCCTTTCTACATGAATTAAGGATGACATATTTTATTTTGTTTTCCAAATAACATGTGAAAATTTGTTACTTTCATGTTTCTATCTCTATGCTTTCTGATACCAGATAGAAACAATAATTTTTGTTGCTTCATTCCTGAAAGAGTATCTTTTTATCTCTTTTCTTAATTTGAAAAAGCTGAAAGTAAACCTAAGATAATATTTTTGTCCTCTTTTATATATCCTTTTCCTATCTTTTGCTCTGTTGTAGATGAAACCTTGTTTTGTTTTTTTTTTCCTGCCTCATTGGAGTTTGCTTTGAAGAAACCTCTTTACATACTATGCTATTTCCCATGCTTATTTTATCCTAGTCCACAAGAGACACATGATCTTTAAATCATATCCTTTCTCTTACAGTCTTTTCAATTTTTTCCCTTGCCTTTTTATTTTCATTTTCCACTTCTTAATACACTATGCATAAGACCACAGGAATGTTAGTACTCTAAAGCTAATTATCAAAGTTTTTTTCTGGCAAAAACACTGAAGCTATGTAGACAATTCACATTTAAATGTCTACCTATATTAGTAATACAGTCCACAGATCACCAATGTTGAACAGTTATAGTTGGGAGCAGTATAGTTAAGAGGTCAGGCTTCCAAGTTAGATCATACTGAGTACTTACTGAATTCGTGACATTGAACAATTTCTTGACATCTGTAAGCCTCAGTTTCTCTATAACAGTGGAATGAATAATAATATTCTGTCTCAGCGTTGAGGATTCAGCTTTGTTTATGTATAATAATGCACAATAAACCCTCAAAAATTGTTATTATTTGCATGTAGCTAAGATCTGATTATTAACAATGATCTCATTTTTATGCAGTACCTTTTGTTATAAGTCTTAAAATTAAATACTAGGTGTTTGTTAGTTTTTGAGCAACAAGAAAAACAATGTAAAATCAATGATAGCATTGATTTATCTCTGAAAGGCCTTTAGAATAAAAATAAGAGCCATGACCAAGGTGACACTAGGAAAGTACCCAAGTACCAGAATTTAAGGAAGCACTTGCTTTCAGGCACCAACACTAAACTTTCATGACCCTGATAATGAGTGCCTGCTAAAATATTACATATCAAAAACATTTCTGTTTCTACACTCCAGTTCTGACCCAGATTAAACCTCAATTTTCACTTTGGTTTTTGCTGTAAGTTCATGAAATCAATACTTATCATAAAAGATCATTGTCATATGACTCAATTATTAGGTAGAATCTGATTGGAAAAGTTTAAAGTATCTTTTATCTAAGACCTAATCTAGGGCTGGGGATTTAGCTCAGTGGTTCAGTGGCCTGCCTCTCAAGCAGGACCCGAGTTCGATCCCCGGTACCAAAAAAAAAAAAAAATAAAAAGACCTAATCTATAGACTGATGCAAGTAAAATATCGTAATCATTCAGTTGGACATTTAAGTCATATTAAAATATTTTAAATATTAAATATATCAATATACTGATACTTTTTTTCCATGCATATTATGACCAAAAAAATCCAACTTTTGTCACCAAGGCCTTTAGGAATTAAATTTATCTCTCACACAGTATGCTTTAGCATGTCCTAATAAGGCTAACAATCATCTGTCATAAGTTATTACAGCTGCAACTATCTAAAAGAACCACTGGTGTTATATTCACAACTAAAATTACCATGTAGCTGTGAACAGTAACATTGAAATTGAGTGAAATGTCAATGCTATCATTGTTTTGGGGCATCATTAAGAGATATTTCTCTATAAGAGAAAAAAATTGTATTTTTTTGTTCTCTTGCCACACTATAATTTTATATCTGATCAGGGAACCACCAGTTCTGCTCTTAAGAAACATTGAATCCACAGTCTACTTGGTTCCAAGGCACTATTTATGTTGATAAGGGAAATACTTGTTTTCTTTATTACTTTTATTTTGAAATTAAAACTCTGTTAAAGCTTATGTATTTGCTAATTTGATCCCATTATCATACTTTCTGGGGGCCCCAGTAGATGAACAATAGCAAACACAAAGCACAAACATAAAGAAAAAGTATAAACATAAAACAAGATTTTTTGATTAGTTGACAATACTCAAGGCTATACACAGAGGCCTTTCCTAGAGTCTCTTGATTTACAAATTCTTATCACTTAGTGAGTTTTCATTCTTTGGCTTGATCATTGTCAGATCTGGTAAACACAGATTTATATGTAGCCAAAGAGAAACTAAGTCTGTGCACACTGATGATGTCCCAGGAAACTCTCCTTCCTATGAGTCAAATCTGAAACTAGTTCCTAAACCTACTTCACTGACAGTAATACTTTTATAGTTATATGACATCAAGCAGTTTAAACTGAGTAGGGGATTAATTTCTGTCATTTGTGCAAACCAAATTTACTTGGTATTCCTAAAATCTCTATTCTCCTCATAGTTTGTATCAGATTAAGGGTGTCATAGTCTATTCTTAC
This sequence comes from Fukomys damarensis, assembly GCF_012274545.1. Classification (NCBI taxonomy): domain Eukaryota; kingdom Metazoa; phylum Chordata; class Mammalia; order Rodentia; family Bathyergidae; genus Fukomys; species Fukomys damarensis. Next base: position 35,575,380 of record NW_022900944.1, read on the forward strand.
ATTACTATAAATGTGCCACATTATACTCTGCACTCAGTGTCTTAAAAAATGTTAACTGCTATTCTTGCTACTGTTTCTGGCTTAACATAAGATGTACTAAGAAAACAGTAGTAGAATAGTAAGGAGCTCAGCTAGGTTTGAACTCTGCCTCCTGAATAAATTAGATTATTCTTCAAGGCTATAGCCTTTCATGTAACATGAGAGTAATGACAAAAGTTAGCCCATAAAATGAACATGATAGTCAACTAAGATAATATCTTAAAACTCAGGATTATTTGGCATCAAAAGGCTTGTAACAATTTGGTGCAGTAAATGTGTTCTCTATTCCAAAAGACCTTAAAATTATATTTCTTTTGTACTTGTGTCTTTTATCCTTTTACTCCTCCCCACACACAACAATGGTGGGGCTCTGTCCCAGAGCTTTACATATGCTAGGCAGGAATTCTTCTGCTTAGCTATACTCTCAGATCTCAAAATTTTAGTAATCTCACGATATTCTGTCTCTTAGGACATCAAATCCAAATGTTGGCTTCACTTATATACTGTATCTTTGAGTATTTAATTTCTGTCTTCAGTGAAGGTTTCTATTGTACCTGACATCTCTAAACATAGCTCAAAATCAACATATCCAAAACTGAAATCATGATCATCAGATCCTCCCTTAAATAGTGAAAACAAAATTTGCTCTTTTGTCCTATATTCTTTGCCTTTAATGACTTCCCTATCTAGCCAATTGCAGAAACATAAGAATTACTGTTCAAGGTGACATCCGCAAGATGGCCAGAGTTGTGACTTGTTATTAATGTTTAGATTCAAAATGTCCCTCAGAGGTTTCATGTGTTTGGAGATGGAGCTTTTGGAAGGTGGTTGGATCATGAAAATGCTATACTCATCAGTGGGTTAATGCAGTGTCGAGTTACTTGCTGAGTGTGCTATTAGAAATTGGACTCTAGTTGGAGGAGGTGGATCACTGGCGGCATGTCTTTGGAAGGTGCATCTCTTGCTGTGTCTTTTCCCTGTCAGCTTTCTGATTGCCATGGGTTGAGTATTTCCTCCATCACCTTCACACTATGCCATTTCTGTCCTGAAACTAATCATGGACTGAACCTTTTGAAACCACAAGCCAGTGGCCTAATGACAGGAAAATGACTAATACACTTGTGCGCCTCACAAATGAACGATATTCTTCCCTGGATTGGCTTAGAGTCAGAATGGTCTTTTTCTTGGAGGGAAAGGTAAGCTGGATACCCCTAGCAATACCCATTGGTGCCACAAATGGCCTGTAGCCCTACTGTGGAAAAGGCTTGTAGCCCTCACAGGCCTCAGTTATAAATTGGAGTATTGCCCAGAGTCCACATTTCTGTATTGCCCCAGAGTAGGAGCACACATTATATATCCCATGACCTAACTTGCTATGGCAAGGTACCACCTTGAAATGAACCACTGCTAGAGTGTGCTCTGCTCTAGGAGCTAATAGGCACTGTGTCTCTGTAGCCTTGAAGATCTACTGTCATTCCACCTTGCTCACATGAATAACTGCTCAGATCACAGCAGTGTGATTGAAACCATACTGGCAACACCTCTCCTCCAGTTGAACAGGTGGATCCACACAGCAGGGAAGCTAAAATTTTTTTCTTGCCTGGCAGCTCCATATATTCTTACAGCTAGTTCTGTGGCAATTCTGCCCCTTCCTCCTACCAAGAGCCTCCCACAAGCAGGCTGATCACCTGTATGTAAGCCTGTACTCATTCCTGTAGCAAGCCCAGTAGCAGTTCTAGTACACTCACGTGCACCCAAAATTGGCCCAACAGCCAGCCTGGCAGCAGCCACCAGAGATCCTGCCGCATAGCCAACCAATTGGCTATGCCCAATTTTGCCTACACTTGACCTGAGCCTTACAACACAAAAGCCAGCCCAGCTGCCCCACTCCCAGCAAAACTACCACTATGATCACAAAGTCTTTCAGCCTACTGACACAATTGCAAACACTGCTGGACAGGCTTACAGCTGAAGAAATTGGAGAAGCCACACTATTGAATCCGCTTAAAATCAAAGTTACACCATACTCTACGAACAACCTAGTATTCATCTACAGGAAAAAGTCTTTCCCTATAAAAACTACCCCATAAATATGGAAAAAGTATACAGAACACAAGAAACATGTAAAAGCAAGGAAACATGACACCCCTAAGGAAACACAATAAATTCCCGAGCAGCAGACCCCAAGAAAATAAAATTTATGAAATGCCAGGAAAAAATGGAAAATAATGATGTTAGGCAGCCCATTGAGATATAAGAGAATACAAACAATTTAATGAAATTAGGAAAACAATTCATTTTCCAAATGATAAGTTCAACAAGAAGATATATATCATTTTAAAAGAAGCAAATAAACATCTTGTATAGGGAATTCAATAAATGAAGTAAAAATATTTTTGAGAACTTCAACACAGACTAGATCAAGCAGAAGGTATTTCTGAATTTGAGGACAAGGCTTTTGAAATAATTCAGTGAGATAATAGTAATAGAATGAAGGAAGCCTATGAGACTTATGAGATAGTATTAAGTGGACAAATATTTGCATCATGGGTATTCCAGAAGGAAACAGGATAGAAAAAGGCATAGAAAGCCTGTTTAATGAGACAGAATAGCTGAAAAACTGCCTAAGCCTTAGGAGAGACAAACATTCCTATCCAGGAAGCTGTTGCAATAATCCAGGCAAGCCATGATAAAAATAATGAAAGTAGTGAAAAGTGACTTGCTCTCATCTTAATAAAAGAAGCAATAATAATTATTATATAACTGTTACATTGTCATCTGTAAATTCTTTAAAGTAACCTTTCCTCATCATATATCATTTATGAGCAATTAAGATAGTGTATGAAATCCTGTGTCAGATATAATTTCTCTCTTAATATTTTGCATATTTAGTGAATTTAAAATAGTTATACAAACAAAAAAACTTTCATCTATAAGCAGTTACTCACATGCTGGTACTGACTTTACACATATGCCATTTTGGCTTATAGTCTTGGCCCATGGAACCCATTGTTCACTGTTTGCAAACATTGCCTGAGGATCCATATCTTTTTCTGAGGATTAACTCTATAAAGCACAGCTTGTCCCTTCTTACCATGTGTACACTGGAATTATCTGCCTTAAAGCTATAGCTTTCTCTGAAACCCAATGGGGAATGAGACAGCTCCCTCTGTTTCAGTTTACAGAGAAAAATCTAACATCAGTGGTCATTCTTCAGAAACAATAGCTTTATCCTGATATCTAATTTTTCCTAGGGACAAACAAGCAAGTGCAGCCTTGTCATAAGGGGCAAAATGGAGAAAACAAATAGAAAACAAAGAAAAAAATCCATGGTCTTAAGTTAACTATAGGCTTTTGGCTTATGCAGTTGTTAACAATTGGCTTTGAAAGCTCCTAATAATAGCTCCTAGAATTGCAGTTTTAGTCTGTGCTTTCTATTTTCACAGAAGTGAGTTCATCTTTGTCATATTGAGTTGAAAACTCTAAAGACACAATGAATTGGTTCTCAAACCTACTGATCTACTGTCTTCATTAACACATCTCCTTTTATAATAGCTCTTTACACCTTGGGCAAGATGGCGAAGGAGCAGGTTTTTAATCTTGTTACTCATTTTGGTTTATTTTTTGGGACTTCATATACTTGACTGTTAGTTGCACTTATGGTTTGGAAGTGTAAAAACACAGAGACTGAGTATTATCAAATTTCTTCAGAATAGCACCAACTTAGCTATTGCTTTTTAAATAGGTTTTTGACTTAACAAGAGTATTAGTACAGATCTTAACGTGCATTTTCTTGTTTGAGTCATAAACCGATACCCTCCTAATCCTAAACAGGTTTTTTTTCTTTTTAAATGCTGTTAGATTTTTGCCTTGTTAAATTTTATATTGCTGCAACTTATATATTTTTTCTGAAAATTAAGGAAGTTTCCAAATAACATTTATAACAATATACACTTGGATTGCTGGCAGTGTCCTCTGATGGAGAGCATTATGATGCTCTGTTATCAGAACATCCTAGCTTTCCTTTAGTAGCATGGTGTATCTAGCATCCAATTATTTGCTTAGATCATCTTATTGTTTTTTTTTTTTTTTTTTTTTTTTTTTTTGGTACCAGCAGTAGAACTCAGGGCCTTGTTCTTGCCAGGCAGGTGTGGCACTGTTGAGCTATGTTCCTGGCCCTTAATGACTCATTTTAACTCTTGAGATAACAATTTCTAAACATTTACTTTGTATGTCAGATTCTTTGTCTCATTTCATTTCATCAGATTTAATCTGTTTACCACTCTCAAGCTTTCAGGGGTACCCTAATTCTACGACTTGGAAAACCTCTACAGGAATTTTATTCTCAGCTTTCAAACTGAGATATCCAAATTGTTTCAAGTTTACAGTATCGCCCTATTGCATGGCCTCTTTGATTTTAATGACCTTTAACATGATGTTTTTAAATTTCTCATTCTGCACATAAAACATCAAGCATAAGTACATCATAGTTTCACGTACAAATGGTAGTACACACATGTAATTCCAACACTCTGGGAGGTGAGGCCGGAGGATTGCAAGTTTGAGCCCATTCTGGGCAACTGCACAACTTAATGAGACCCTGTCTCAAAAATGAAAAAAAAAAAAAAAGTCTGGTATGTAGTTCAGTGTGAAGGCCCTGGGTTCAATCCTTAGTACTGCCTCCCTCCAAATTATATGAGGGATTTCAAGAAGTAGTAGAGAGAGAAAAATCTTTCTAAACTAGACATAAAAATGAACATTCAGATCAATGCAGTGCAAAAAGAAAATCCAAATATATAAAGCATAAAGAGATCTTCATCAAGATACATTAAAATCAAGGAAGAAATTAAATAGTTCCTAGACTCAAACAATAATGCAGTATGAGAACATACTAGGACCAATGGGATACAATAAAAACAGACTTGTAAGAAGGAAGTTTATGACTGTGAATGTCTACATCACAAAAACAAAGCAAGTCCAAATAACTTAATGATGTACTCCAAGTTCCTAAAGAAACAAGAACAAGCCAAACCCAAAGCTAGTATAAGGAAGGAAATTATAAAGATCAGAAGAGAATTAATAAAATTAGGACAAAAATACAAAGAATTAATGAATCAAAGCCTGATTCTTTGAAAGAATAAACAAAGGCAGGGCGGGGAATCCCTAGCCAATCTTACAAAAAAAAAGGAAAGATAAATCAATACAATTAGAAGTGAAAAAGGTAAAATCACAACAGACTCTGCCAAAATCCAGATTATTAGTAACTATTTTAAGAATCTACACTCTAGTAAAACAAAGAATTCAAAATAAATAGGTAATTATGGGTCTAGGTTCAATTTTCAGCAAAGTTAACAGCCAGTTCTCAGTTCCATTTATTAACGCGGCTGCCTGTCTTCCAGTGAAGATGTTTGGCCCTTTTGTCAAAGATAAGATAACTGAATATGCTTGAAGTTGTTGAAGTTGTTTCTGCATCTTATATTTTGTTCCATTGATTCTCAGGTCTGTTTTTTGTTTGTTTATATGTTTGCTTGTACCATGATGTATAACAGTAACTTAGTAGTATAATCAGATCACTGATTGTGATGCCCCCTGCCTTGCCCTGTTGCCCAGAATTTCTTTTCTTATTCTAGGTCTCTTCTAGTTCCATATAAATTTCAGGATTTTTTGTTCTAGTTCTGTAAAGTATGCTATTGGTATTTTGATTGATTTTGCATCAAATCTATGTAACAGTTTTGGAAGTATGGTCATCTTAAAAATGGATCAAATATCTATATATTAAAACACCAAATCTACTGGATGATAAAATAGGCAAACCCCTGGAAGACAGAGTAGCCAAGAGACTTTGTGAACAAAACCCCAGTTACATAGGAAATATTACAAGTAATCAACAACTGGGATCACATCAAATTAAAAAACTTTTGTACAGCAAAAGAAACTACCAATAGAGTGAAGATACAGCCCACAGAATGGGAAAAAAATATTATCAATTACCCCTCAGACAAAGCACTAATATCTAGAATATATAAAGAACTCAAGAGAGTCAGACCCTCCCCAAAATCAGACCCCAATCCAAAAATGGGCCTCTGAAATGAACAGATACTTCTCAGATGAAGTACTAATAGAAAGCAAGTAAAAAAAAAAAAAAAGTGCTCAACATGACTTGTCATTTGAGATATACAAATTAAAACAATTCTGAGATTCCATCTCACTCCAGAAAGAATGGCTGTCATCAAGAAATTAGCCAATAAAAAAATGATACCAAGGCTGTGGGGAAAAAGAAACCATTCTCCATTATTGGTGGGAATGTAACCTGGTACTTCCACTATGCAAATCAGTGTAGAAATTCCTCAAAAAGCTAAAACTAAGGATTCCATTTGACCCAACTGTTCCTCTCCTATGTATCTTCCTGAGTTAAAAACATCATAACACAATGATATATGCAAGTGCATTTTTATAGCAGTACAACTTATAATAGATAAATCTTGGAAATAGCCCATATTCCCACAACAGATGAATGGATAAAGAAAATGTGGTTTTAGCATACAATGGAGTACTACTCTGCCATTAAAAAGGATAAACGAGTCATTTGTAGGGAAATGGATGCACCTCAAGACCGTAATCTTAAGTGAAATAAATCAACTAAACAAGTTTAAACATTGGATTGTTTCTCTTTTGTGAGAAACCCAAAAGGTAAGCAAGGAGAATGATGGAGGATAGACACTGGCAAGTAGGAAGAATGTGTTGAAATGGGGAGAGGAACAAGGGAGGGAAGGGAAGGAATAAAAGAATAGAAGGAATGAGAATCAAGACCTATTATGTAAAGGTACAGAATCCCAATGATGAATGTAATTGTATTGTATACCTAGATTGTACCAATAACCTCAATTAAAAAAAAAAAGAATAGAAGGAAAAATGAAAACAAAGCTTTTTAAATGAGAAAAGGAAGAAATGTTGAAGGGTGGGAAGGGGATTGGGGAAAAAGAGAATTAAGATATATTATGTGCAGGTATAAACTCCCTATGATGAATGAGATCAATATATATGGCAAATATGTACTAATAAAAAATATAAAGTTAAGAAAAAATGGCTAGATTTCCTAGATGCATATGAACTACCAAAGCTGAACCAAGAAGATGTAAGATCCTTGAATAATCCAATGTCAGGCAATGAAATTGAAGAAGTAATGATTTTTTAAAACTACTAAGAAGAGCCCAGGTCCCAATGGATTCACTTCCAGATTCTATAAGAACATTAGAGAAGATCTAATGCCAATACCCCTGAAACTCTTTGATGAAATTGAAAGGGAAGGAGTACATCCAAAGTCATTCATGGAAGCAGCCATCACCCTGATTCCAAAACTAGAAAAGAATTCACCAAAAAATATAACTACAGATCGAATTCTTTAGTGAACATTGCCACAAAATCCTCAACAAAATACTGACAACACAGAATGCAACAAATTATCAAAAAGATCATACATCATGACAAAGTAAGATTCATCTCAGTGATGTAGGGATGATTCAACAAACATAAATCAATTAATGTAATATCACATGAACAGAAGCAGGGACAAAAACCACATGATCATCTCAACGGACACAGAAAAAGCCTTTGACAAAATTCAACATCCATTTATGATCTTTAAAAACTGAATAAAATAGGGATAGAAACACCTTATCTCAGTCTGATAAAAACCTTTTAGGACAAACCATTGGCCAGTATCATATTAAATGGGAGAAACTGAAAGCTCTCTCTAAATTCATGAACCAGACAAGATATCTACTATCATCATTACTCTTCAATATAGTTCTTGAAACATTAGGTAAGGCAATCAGGCAAGAAAAAGAAATAAAAGGGATATGTATAGGACAGAAATTAGTCAAAGTATCACTTATTTGTGGATAACATGATTCTCTACATACAAGACCCAAAATATTCCACCAAAAGATTCCTGGAATCACTAACCAAATTCAGTAGCAAAGCAGGATACAAAATCAGCACACTTATATACCAATAATAAATTCACCAAGAAATAACTAGACATAAATATCTTACACAATAATGTCAAGTAAGATGAAACACTTAGGAATTAACCAAACCAAGGAAGTGAAATACCTTTACAATGAATACTATGGGACACTGAAAAAGGAGGTAGAAGAAGACATCAGAAAGTGGAATGATATCCCCTGTTCCTGGATAAGCTGAACCTATATAGTAAAAAATGACCATATTTCCAACACTGGTATATTGATTGAACACAGTCCCAATCAAAATACCAACAAGTATTCCTCACAGAATTAGAGAATACAATCCTAAAATTGTATGGAACCAATAAACATAACTTCTTTTTTTCCTGGTGTACTAATGTATTCCATCTTTGAAAAGGAAAGACATTTTAATATTACTTAACAATATGCTTAAAAAGTAGCCAGGTAGGCCTCCATGTTAATACGGTTGTATGCTCTAAATGGACTGAATGGTGTGAGCACCAGGTGGGTTTTGTGGTCAATGCTGTCATTCTTAAAGGGTCTTACACAGGATGGCTACAAGTTTGGGGCCAAATACAAACAGTGCAACGTGTACATTCGGAAACATGGTGCAAGGCTGGCTGCCTTAGGTGGATTGCAGGGAATTCGGGAGCTGAGGAACAGCCACACCTGGCAGGACAGATGATAGGACAGGGTGAGGCACAGAGGCAACAGGCCAGGAGGCTGATGCTAACTCATCTCTGCAGCCCAGGCCTCTGAGGTGGTGGTGGGTAAAAGACGTGGGAACTACTGTTCCGATCTGACAGCACAGAGCTACAGTCAAGGAGTCTCACTCACAGACTACAAGCACATGAGCTAACAATGCTGGCTGGCAGCAAGGTCCATGCTGGGGCTCAGGCCTGGGCAGTCACCACAGTTTAGGGGCCTGCAAGGGCTTGGCTCTCTGGTGATGGTCACCTCCTGTGCATCCCTTTCCCAGTGGTCCCCACTCAATGGGCAGTAGAGGTGGCTTTCTTCAAATTGAAATTGGACCAGTTGATGGACAGTCTCTGCCAGGTCGAGCAGAACAAAAGTAATGTTAGACAAAAGCAAGGTAGGAGGTATCCCAAGTCTGAACTTCAAGTTATACTACAAAGCTACAGTAGGGGAAAAAAAAAACAGCATGGTATTGACTCAACAACAGACATGTGTATTAGTAGAACAGATTAGAGGATGCAGAAACAACTTCAGGAACATTCAACTACTTTATCTTCGACAAAAGAACCAAAAATTTACACTGAAGGAAGCAGCCTCTTTAACGGTACTGGGGAAACTGGCTATCAACAAGCAGAAGATTGAATCTAGACCCATATCTCTCACCATGTCCTAAACTAAAATCAAAGGTCTAAATATTAACACAGAAATAATCTGTCGAAAGAAAAAATATATAAAACTTTTGAAGACATAGGCATAGGCAGAGATTCTGAATAAAATCCTTAAGTGCACAAGAAATAACACCAAGAATCAACAAATAGGATCATGTCAAATTAAATAACTGCACAGCAAAGCAAGCCACCAACAGAGTGAAAAGACAGCCTACAGAATGAGAAAAAAAATTTGCCAGCTATTCCTCAGACATAGGACTAATACCTAAAACATATAAAGAACAACAACAACAAAAAAGGAGACATCTCCAAATAAAAAAACCCAGCCAAAAAATGAACAACTGAAGTGAATAGAATAGACACTTCTTGGGAAAAAAAATACAAATGGTCTTTAAATATATGAAAAAGTTGTTCAACATCTCTGGTAGTTAGAGAAATGCAGATTAAGATAACCCTAAGATTATCAGTAGATTTTTCAGCAGAAGTCTCGCAGGCCTGAACAGAGTGGAATTTACAATGCTAAAAGAAAGAAAGAAACAAACAAACAAAAAATGCCAACCAAGAATATTATAGCTAGCAAAGCTGTCATTCAGAAACAAAAGAGAGTTAAAATGTTTTATAGACCAAAAAATTAAAGGGATTCATCACTACTAGGCCTGCCCTACTGGAATTGCTGAGGAAGGTTTTCAAAGAAATGAAAGGACATTCAGCAGCATGAAAATATTTAAAAGTATAAAGTTTGCTAATACAGGTAAAAATGTAGTCAAATTAGAATCTGATTACATAATGATGATGTATAAATCACTTTTATTCCACTATGAAGGATTAAAAGTCAAAGTATCTTGAAACAGTGTGAAAAGATATAAATTGTAACCAATAATACTAAGGGTGGAGGAATAAACTGGAGTTTTTGTATATGATCAAAATTAAGTTGCTATTATCTTGAAATAGACTGTTGTAATTGTCAGATGTTTTCTGTAAGCTTCATGATATTCATCAAGTGAAATATATAATAAATATATATATATATATACAAAAGAAAAGGAAAAAAATCAAAGCATAATACTACAAAAGTCATTAAATTACAATGGAAAATAGTAAGAGAGGAAGAAAGGAACAAAAAAGACTACTACAAAGCAGCCAGGAAAAAGTAACAAAATGAAAATAGTAATTTCTTAGCTATCAGTAATTACTTTAAGTATAAATGGATTAATTCTCCAACCAAAAGATATAGATATATATCTATAGGTAAAAAAGCAAGATCTAACTATAAGTAACTTCCTATAAGTGACTCGCATATATTATATTTGAGAAGACATAGACTGAAAGTGAAAGCATGGAAAAAGATGCTCCATGCAAAAGGTAAACAACAGACAGTAGGGATATCTACCTGTCACAAGAAACAGTGACTCTGTATAATGGTTAAGATTTATATTAATCAAGAGTGCATAACATTTGTAAGTATTTATGCACTCGGTGTTGGAAGACCTAAATATATAAAGCAAATAGAATTTAAGGGACACAGAAACAATAAAAAGGAACTACAGTACCACAATTTCAAGAATGCTTAATATTTATAAATATATGGAAAATAAGCCACACACATGAACAGTCCTGGGGTCAAAAAAGAAGATGAAAGGGAAATTTAAAACTAGCATGAGACAAATGAAAATAAGAACAAAAACTACAAAAACTTGTACACTGCGAAAAGCTATTCTAAGAGGGGTTCTATCAATAAATGTCTATGTGCTTATATTAAGAAAACAAGATGGCAAACAGCCTAACTTTATACTTCAAGGAACCAGTTAAGAGGAAAAAACTAAGCTAAAATTTAGCAGAGGGAAGGGAATCATAAATATCATTAAAAGAAAGAAAAGATCAGGAAAACATAAATCTATTGAAAAACATAGAGGATCTTTAGATAAATTAACTAAAATAATAAGAAAAAATTATAAATTTTAAAAGAAACATTACAACTGATACCAGATAAATACAAAGGATTATAAGAGACTACTGTGAAAAATTGTATGCCAATAAACTAGATAATCTAAAAGATATTGATAAATTCCTAGACATGTACATCCAACTAAGACTTAATCATAAAGAAATAGGAAAAAAAACTGGAAAGACAAGTAAGCATAAGGAGATTGAATTAATAATCTATTTCACTAGTGAGTTCTACCAAATATTTAAAAAATTAATGCCAGTCCCTCTCAATCTCTTAAACAAACAGAAAGAAATAGGAAGAACACATTCATGCCTTTATGAGGCCTAAATCCAAATGAGGACACTACAAGAAAAACAAATTTACAAATTACAGGCCAGTATTCCTGATATACATAGATGCAAAAAGCCTCAACAAAATACTAACAACTCAAATTCAACAGCATATTGAAAGAGACATACATCACAATCAAGTGGGATGTAGCCATTATTGTATGTATATGAGTTTTAAAAAGAAATACTACATTAACAAAATGAAAGATGAAAATTATATGAGCATCTCAATATAGGCAGCAAAAGCATTTGATAAAAAATCATCATGATTTTAACACTAACTTTCTGTATATCGAGTATAGAGGGGATGTACTACAACATAATACAAGCTACATGTATCAAGCCATGGCTAACATCATACTCAATGGTAAAAAGCTAAAACTTTCCATGATCACAAACAAAACAAGATGCTTGCTCTTATACTTTTATCCAGTGAGAAATCTGAAGTTCTAGTCAGTGAAATTAGGTAAAAGAAATCAAAGGCATTCAAGTCAGAAAGGAAGAAATAAAACTGTCTTTCTAAAATAGCCAGAGCAATGCTGAACAAAAAGAGCAATGCTAGAGCTATCACAATACCCAACTTAAAAAATACTACAAAGCCATAATAACAAAAACAGCATAATACTGGTATAGAAATAGACATGTCTACCAATGGAATAAATAGAGGGCACAGAAACTACCCCTACAGCAGCAGCCTTAGGATTCTTGATAAATGGGGCCAAAATGATACACTGGAGAAAAGACAGTTTCTTAGTGCTGGGAAAACTATACATGTAAAGAAAATTGAAACTAGGTCCCCACTTCTTGCCATGGACAAAGATCAAGTCAAAATGGATAAAAAATTTAAATGTAAGACCACCTGAAACTGCTAGAAAAAAAAATATGGGAAATACTTCAAGACATTGGCACTGGCAGTGACTTCCTGAATAAACTCCAGTAGCTCAGGAAATAGCAAGAATCAACAAATGAGATCGCATCAGTTAAGAAGCTTTTGCAGAGCAAATGCCTAAGTGAAGAGACAGTCTACAGAATGGGAGAAAATCTTTGCCAGTTACTCTGCCAATAGAGGATTAATATCCAAAAATATAAAGAACTCAAAAGACTCAGAAAGACAAATAATACAAGCAAAAATGGGGAAAAGAACTGAACAGACACCTCTTAAAAGAGTAAATGCAAATGGTCAACAATTACATGAAAAAAGTGTTCAACATCTGTAACCATTAGAAAAATCAAAACTGCACTACTACTCCACCTCACTCCAGTCAGAAATGCCATCATCAAGAATACAAAAAACAATGCTGTTAAGGATGCAGGGAAAAAGGAACCATTTTTCGCAGTTGGTAGGAATGTAAATTAGTATAGTTACAATGGAAATTAGTATGAAGGTTCATCAAAAAACTAAAAATAAAACCACCATATGATCCAGCTATACAAATCCCTGGTATATAACCAAATGAATTGAAGGCATCATACTACAGAGATACCTATATACTCATGTTTATTGTGGCAAGATACGTAGCCAAGATACTGAAACCAGCAACCATGATGATCAGTTAAATTATCTCATTTGAGGGAAAATGGGTGAAACTGGAGATCATCATGTAAGCAACTCAGTCTCAGAAAGACAAGTATCATGTTTTCCTTAATTTATAGAATATTAAAAAAAAAGGTGACATGAAAATAGAAAGAAAACTATTATTAGACAGAAAAGAAATAAACGGGAGGACTGACAAGGTGTAAGAGAGGGTAATAGGGGTGGATGTGATCAAAATATATTCCATGCATTTATTAAAGTGCTACAATGAAATCAAATATTTTATAAAACTAATATATACTAATAATATATGAAAATAAGTAAAATTGTCCGTTTATAAATGTCTTGATCCTATGTAAAGAAAACCCTAAAGACTAACAAAAAGCTATTAGAAGTGTAATTTAGTGAGATTTCAAGATACAGAATCAGTTGTATTTCTATCACTAAGAACAATCTGAAAAATACCCTATTTGTCATAGCATCAAAAAGAGTAAAATATGAGAACGAAGACCTGTTACATAAGGTACAAGATCCCAATGATGAATGTAACTGTACTGCATACCTAAAATGTACCAATAAACTGAATGAGAGAGAAAAAAAAGTAAAATATTCAAATTTAACCGAGAGGACTAGCTATATAGCTTAGCTGTAGAGTACTTGCCTAACCTACACCAGTTCCTGCTTCAGTCCCCAGTAGTACAAAAAGAAAACTTTAAAAAAATTAACCAAGAGTTGTGATATTTGAATATATATTTTTAGATTTTTACCCCTGGTTCCTGGTTCAAAACTCCATAGAAACAGAAATGCCAGTTTGCCCCTGCCTCTCTGTTTTGAAGCTAATCACAAAGACATTCTCTGACCAACCCTTCTCCAATAGAGGGTCATAAGATCCTTCTTATTCCAGAGAGATCATGCCCCACCCATATCCTGGAGGAAGGACTACTGCACAGAGAAGCCAAAAGAACAGAGAGCCCTCAGTGGGTTTCCCTACCCAGTCTATTATATTAGCAACCATGTCTATGCACATAAAAACTCTAAAAGGTAAGGTTTGGAGGCTTCCAGATAACTGAAAACAAGTAGGTTCCTGGACAGTAATGCACTTGAAGAGAGCCTACAAACTTTACTCCTCTTCCATGTAAATGAGTGTTTCCTTGGTTCCTGTGAACTCCTCAAGCAAATTAATCAAATATAAGGAGGAAGTTGTGAGAGTCCTGGTTAAGAGCCAGTCACTCAGAAGCAAAAGTAAAGCAATCTAAGGTTTGTGTTAGGCATCTGATGTGAAAGATGGCCAGTCTTGGGGATGAACCCTCATCCTATGAGATGTGATGCTCTTTCCAGAATTATAGTATCAGAATTGGAAGGGCCGGGAATTTAGCTCAGCGGTTCGGTGGCCTGCCTTGCAAGCACAAGGACCCGAGTTCAATCCCCAGTAGCAAAAAAAAGAAAAAAAGAAAAAAAAGAAAAAAAAAAAGAATTGGAATAAATTAGGATACCCAGCTGGTGTCCACAGCTACTGAACTGTGTTTGCTTGGTGGTGCAAAGAAATACCCACACTGAACGTCACTGAGGCTTCTGTGTTGATTGTGGTATGACAACAGAGGAAAAACCAAGCAGATGATTTGTTTTTCCTGACACACATAGGTGAAAAATCAGTATACTGAAAACTATAAAACATTGATGAAATGAATTAAAGTAGATATAAATAAATGGAAAGATATATCATGAACATGGATTGAGAAAATTTAAATTGTTAAAATATCTGTAATACTTGTTATAATTTGGATTTTGAATGTCCTCCAGAGGCCCCTGTGTTAAACCTTACTTTTCCAGGGTGGTGCTATTTTTGAGAAGTGGAACCTTGTGCATGACCTTGGAAGGGATTATAAGACTCCACCCAATTTCGTTATCTTTTGTTCCTGGCTAGTGATGTGAACAATTTTGCTCCAATGTACACTGCTACCATGATGTGCTACTGTACCACAGGCCCAAAATAATGGGGTCCATTGATCATGGACTGGAACCTTCAAAACTATAAACCAAAATAAACTTTTTCTCATAATAATTTAGTTATGTCAAATATTTCATTGTGGTAACAGAAAGCTAAGTGGAGAACTAGTAAAAATGCTCAAATTCAGTGTAACCCCTGTTAAAATTCTGATGGCACTTACTGACAGAAATTTTTTTTTAAAATTCCCAAATTCACGTAGAAGCATACAAGGCCCCAAATAGCCAAATCAGCCTTGAACAAAAAGAACAAAACTAAAGCTACGGTCATCACATTTACTGATCTCAACTTATATTACAAAAATATAACAGTCACAAAAGTATAGTACTACCATAAAAATAGACACAGAGCAGTGGAACAAAATTGGGAGCCAAGAAATAAATCTATACATGCATGGTCAACTAATTTTCAATAGTGGTACCACAAATACACAATGTGGAAAGGATGGTCTGCTTATTATATAGCACTGGGAACCCTGAATATCCACATGCAAAAGAGCAAAATTCTGCCTTTATCTCATACCATACACACATCAAAAACCAAACGCTCAAAATGAGTTAAAAATGTAAATAAAGACTTGAAACCATAAAAGTCCTAGAAGAAAACTTAGGGTAAAATCTTTGTGCCCCTAGTCTTGGCAGTGATCTTTTTGATATAACACCAAAAGCCCTAACAAGAAAAGCAAAAATAAAAAAGAAATACTGCATCAAACCATAAAATATCTGCACAGCAAAAGAAGCTATCAAAAATGAAAAGGCAACCAGTGGAATGGGAGCAAATATGTTCCAACCATATACACAATAAGTTAACATTTACATAATACAAAAAACTCATACAACTAGACAGCAAAGGGGAGAAAAAAGAACCATGTGATTTTAAAATAGACAAAATACCTGGATGAACATACACAAATGGCCACTAGCTATATGAAGTAATGCTCAACATTGCTAATTATCAGGAAAATGCAAATCAAACCATAATGAGAAAACATCTTGCACCTCTTATGCTGGCAATTATGAAAAAGACAAGAAAGAGATAACAAATGTTGACAACAATGTGAAAAAAAGATCTTTCTACACTGTTGGGATTATAAACCAGTGCAGTTGTTATGAAAAAATAGTCTGGAGATTGTTTTAAAAATTAAAAGTAGAACTAACAATATTATAATTTCACTTTGGAGTATAGACCTGAAAAGAAATGAAGTTGGGGTTTCCAATACATATTTAGTCTTCTGTGTTCATTTTAGCATTATTAAAAATAGCCAAGATATCAAAATAACCTAAATATCCATCAATAGGTGAATAAAGAATTTGTGCCATATGAATTCACACAAAAATAAGAAGATCTCTCCATTTACAACTTAGGTGGACCTAGAGTGTATTATGTATGCTAAGTGAGATAAGCCAGATGTAGAAATACAAATTATCTCATTTATATGTAAAAATCTGTAAAAGTTGAATTCATAGAAGCAGAGACTAGACTGCTAATTGCCAAGGAGGATGAAGAAATGAGATTATGATTTGCATTATGTTAGTTAACTAAGTTCTGATATTCTACCATACAGCATAGTGTTTATAGCTCACAATATTGTATGTTCTTAGCATTCACGCACCAAAAACCCTAATAATAATAATAGTAGCAGCAGCAGCAGCAGCAGCAGTAGTAGTAGTAGTTATTGTTGTAGAAGGAAACTTAGGGAAACAATGGATATTTATGGCCTTTATGTTAGTTATAGCTTCTTGGGTATATATTTATCCTCAAATTCATTGACATGTATACATTAAATATATCATCTTTTTACATGTCAATAATATCTCTGTAAGGCACTTTTAAAAAAAAAAAGGCATTTAGGGCTGGGGGATTTAGCTCAGCGGTTCGGTGGCCTGCCTTGCAAGTGCAAGGACCCAAGTTCAATCCCTGGTACCAAAAAAAAAAAAAAAAAAGGCATCTAATATAATCATATGGATTTTCTGTGTTGAATATAATTTTATAGGAATTCAGGCATTACCAAAAAAAAGCTACTGAGGTTATTAGGCAGGGACATCAGTAGTTTGATTTTTTTTACAAGCAATGCTTTAGCTTCTGTATAGAAACAAAAGATTTAATTTTTTATTAAATCTTTTTAACTATTTGACTCATAGTGTATCTTTATCCACTTTACAAATGAAACTTCAAACTCAATTATGTAGAAACCAAATGACTGTTTAAATTTAAAGACAGGGAATAGAGATAGATTTTCAAATTAGTGTATCTAGAACACATGGAATCTTATGTCTTTTTAGAAAGTCAAGAAAAGATAACTTCCTCTTAAAATCATGCAAACCCTTAGGTTTTGACCAGTCATAAAGGATGAAAAATAATTCATTTTCTCAGCTAGTTAGTATGTGAAAGACAGCCATTACATCAGTTCCTTCGCCAATTTTTAAAAATAGCATCCTTTTATTCAAACTCTGGAATGATCATGTAGAGGCAGTTTATATTCTTTGCTTTTCTCAGAGAATATGTAGGCTAAAGTTGTATCCACTTAAAACTCTTTTTTTTTTCCTCATGAAACCATAGAGACAGTGAAATAGAATATTTGTTTGTGAGCTTAAAAATCATAATTGAAATATAATTTTACTCAAGAAGGAGCTCACAATTTCTAACTGAAATTATTTTTATGGATGGAAAGAGCTCAGAATTTTATTTTTTAAAAAGAATTGCAGAAAGAAGGTGATGCTATGTAAAGGATATTGATCTAGGAGATAAGGCACCCAAATTTAATCTTGATTCTTTTAGTAACTAGCCATGTAAACTTGGATGGATCACTTTACTTTTAAATCTCAATTTCTTGTCAACTGAGAAAATTAGATTATGTGATCGGTTCTCTGTAAACTGAGGGAATTACATTAGATTTTCTGATCCCTGCATTGATTCTATAAGGAAAGAAGGGATTTCTTTCTCTTATATAAACTTATTTATCTAGGAAGAAAATGAGGTGGATTACGTGGGTATCTAGATTAGGATCTATTAACTTGAAAGTGAACATCCATAAAGCACTTGCAGTTCTCTGCTTTGCAACCTTTTCCTCTATATTAGATGGAGATGGATCAAAGAATGTACTTCTTGTTACTGAAGGCTCTTGGTATATACATGAGCTTGAATTGGTGTGACATTGCTGGCTACTGTGTCCTATTTTGCTAGACTGGAAATTCATACCTAACTTAGGGATTTTATAAAGCATTTGCACTTTCTATTCTTTATCAATCACTGACAGACTCATTGTTTTATAATGTACTTCCGAGCAAGCTGTTTGCGACTCATCGCCTGCCTGGCTTTATAGTCTATAAATATTTAATTCTTTAATAAACTGCTTATATGTAATATAAAATGACTGATGCTATTCTCTCTCTCTTCTTTTAATAGTGCTACTATTTGCAAAACAATTCGTATTTTTTTCTAAATAGCAATATGTTTCATAAATGTTAGACTTTCCTTTTCTTAAGTAGCAATTTATTCTGGGAGGTTGAGAGAATGACAGGAGGGAAAACAGCTCTGCTCTTGGGAGTACAATATAACTCTTCCCTGGTCCTCCCTCCTAAGGTGCAAATCGGTGAGTAAAGAAGGTGAACTTTGGAATTGTAGCAGAGAACGATTACCTACCTCCACTGACCAATAGGCAAAACAGCTGCAAATCTCTAGACTAAATTTATATATACAATGAATACTTATGGTTCCATCTTGACTCTGACATCCTTTGTGTAGGGGAATCATAAAAAATAGGCAAGAATAATATACCAATGCCTTAGTATTCTTCTCTTTTTATATAATTTTGTACTTTAATTTTGCATGTTGGCTGATTTGTTTTCTGTGTCAGTGATTTTTCAATATTTAATGACTTGTTTTTAAAATCAGATAAGTCAGATTTTTATTGAGTGCTTACTGTGCTCCCCACAGTTGTTATAATGTTTTCAAGCACACTATTGTTACGTTTATATGATATTTCAGTGTAATTTGTGAAACTCTACAAATTTTGAATTCCTTCAGGGAAGAACAGGAGAATGAATTGGCAAATTCCAGAATAAATAACATTTCATTAGTGCCTGGTACATTTGGATAAAGCATGGAGGCAGTAGCGGTAGAATATTTCTTTGGAAGCATAAAAATCTTATAGACTGTTTCCACCATGAATTTGATGATATTTTAAGCTTATCACCTAGCCTTTCTTACCTGTAATATAGATTAAAATTATGCAATTTATATAAAGATCTGGCTTATAATGGGCCCTCCAATAGTGTTAACTCCTGATCTAAATGTACTGTTGTCTAAAGAACATTAAAATGACATAAAAATTTGTGAAAGCTGTTAATACAAAGACGATGTTAATTTTATACAAATGGAGCATATAACTTTATTTGTTTATATGATAGGTGATGGATTTTGTTAAACAGTAAACACTTTAAATTGAGGCTTCTTGTTTAACTGACAGCACATATTTTTTTAGAAGACTCAGGATCTTTTGCTCTGGAACAGAAATATTTTTATGCAAAACTGTACAGGTCACTCTTTTATCCTTCTAATAATGTATATGATCAAGTTTAAGTGTGTTAATTTGCTTATACTATAAGTCAAATTATTCCAGCCTCATGTTCCTTGTACCCTGTCCCATTTTATATGAAACCATTCTTTATTTCACAGATATGATTCAGTTTTCTTTTTTCATTCAACAGAAATGTGCTTCTGTTTTATTCTTTCTAAATCAAAATTGCCATGATGCCCTTAGTATAACTTTCTACACTGTTTAAACATCATAAATTTAAAGTGGCTTAGGTATAATCTTAGGCTTTCCTAATGAGTTCCACTTCCCTTGGTTGCACTGTCTCATTTGCTTCTGAAACTGACTTTTATCTCTACCTATCTCTCTTCCTAATTTGATATGTGACACTGGACCAGCCATAGTTTCATCTCTAATTAATTTATGTTGTATATTAAATTTTATGAAATGTTAAGGTCAGTGAAAGACAACAGACAATTTTGCTAATAATGACATTGTTTTCCGTATTATTGAGTGCTCACTATATAGTAGATATTGCTTTAGGATATATAAAAAGGTGGTTTTTTTTCACTTAATGTAACGCTGTATGGTCAAATTTTCTAATTCACAGATGAGGAAAATGAAGCACATATAGATTAAGTAGCTAGTTCAAAGTCACATAGCTAGTAAGAGAATACAATTGGAATTCAACATAGATCCTGTTGATTCCAAAGCCTATGCTTGGCCATATTGCCTTTCGGAAAGCTCAGCAAAAAAAAAAAAAAAATGTGCTTTTTAAAAAAATTATAAAATAATAAGGATGATTTCTTTCTCCATTTCAAAAGTACCCCTATTCATAGGGGGAAAATTAGTGTCAATTCATGTTCCTGTGATGTCTTTCTATATAAAGAAACAATATATGAAAGTGCTTTGTGCATTGTAAAGTCTTAGACAAATGTTAAATTATAATAATGGTAATGAGTTTGAAGCATTTTATTACAACTGTATTAATAGTTGTGGCATTTTTATCCCAAATGCAGGTATATTTGGTTCTGTGTGATAAAGGGCTTCCTGAAAAATGCAAGTAATTTTTTAAAATGAAAAAAAATACTATTTTAAATATACAAAGGAACTTATTAATTCTGAGTGAAGCATATAACAAAGTAAAAAATTAGTTCATAATGTGACTAATTCCCTAATTATATGTTTTGCATTTTCAATTCTTTAGCATTACAGGTTTTTAAAGGTGGACATTCTTGAATAGTGTTAAATGATACTTATAATCTCTTGAAATATCCCCCCTCCAAAATCTTCGCAAGCCAGCTAACTTATTTTTGAGATCAGAAACTGTCATAATTAGAGGTATAACATTACAGAACCCCTAGGTCTTTGTTTATCAAAAGTCTGAACCACTTTCCCGTTACATTAATGTCCAATAAATGGACAATCAGATATGTTTTGTTAGGAAAAATTAAGTGCCCATCTATAAATCATAAAATATGTATATATATTACATGTGTCATACAGTACTCAAATTTGGAAGATATCAAGAGAGGTCATGTGATACTCTCTATTACCTCTCCGTCAATTTCAGGTAACATTTGATTCTACTAAAATAGTTATTTTTTCTATGTTTTTCACAAAGACTAATGAAAACTTTTAGATTGTCTTTGGTATTTAATTGTTAACATAGGGCATCCTTTACTTCATAAAAATAAATTCCTTATATACATTCTTTAAGCTAATTTATTTTAGCTTTCTGGAAAATACTATTACTGTTTCATGCAAAGTTAAGAAATATTTACATTTTGTATGTATCTGAAAACATGCAGAAGCACCAGTAAGTATTGTTTTCACTAGCTAAAAATCATATGATAATCCCCAAATTGGCCATGTGATTGCAATCTCTTGCATGATATTTCACCTGAATATAGTTATAGTACCCAATCTGAGCCTTAAGAGACTATAATCTAGCTTCAAGTCAAATCACTTTTTTATTGGATTGAAGTAATCTGTCATTGTTGTATGCTGCTACTTCCTAGTTAATAGGATAAATCTTTCTTCAAAGGAAGATATTTTTCAGAGCCTCTAAAATTTTATTATACACAGTGTTTGGCAAAATTTCAGTACTTTCCAGAATATAAAGAAACAAAGCCAAAAGAAGTGAGGAAATGGACCCATAGTGAACCAGATATTAGAATTACCAAATAAGATTCTTTAAATAGTTCCAAATAATAATATTTTAGAAAATACAAGAACTGCAACTTTAGAAAAAGAATTAAGTGAATATTCTAGAACTGAAAGATACAGTAGCTTAAATCACTTGAAATAGATGAAGAGATGATTGTTGTACTGCACAATAGATCAGTAAAATATATTCAAGTCAAAGCATGAAGAAATAATCAATGAGTTATAAACAGCATAAAATACATAAGACATTCCCAAAACTCTGGAAGGCTGAGACAGGACGATCATAAGTTCAACCCCAGTTTAACAGGTTAGCTAGAGCACAGCTTGGACAATTTAACAATTTAGCAAGAGCCTATCTCAAAATTTTAATAGATGAGGGAGAGAGAGACTGAAAATATCTGTATTAGTCTCTTTCCTATTACTAGAACAAAATACCTGTTACCCACAACTTGAAGGAAGAGAAGTTTATTTTGGCTCATGGTTTTATTTAGTTCATGGTTATTTAGCTCCAACACAGAAACTGCATGGTGGAAAGGTGTAACAGAGAAAGCCACTCAAACCATGACAGCCAGGAAGCAGAGGAAGAAAGGAGGAGCCAAGGACAAGAATATACTCTTCCAGCTCACTGTCCACAGTAATCTGATTCTTCTGACCAGGTCCCATCCTCAAATATATGAGACTCTTGGAGGATATTTTAGATCTAAACCCTAACACTGTCTAACATAGGTATAACTGGAATCCTACAAGGAAATGAAAGATTATTAAAAAAGTAATGTTCAAACTGGCAATGACTAACAATTTCCAAAAGGGAAGAAAGATATTAAGGTACAAATATCCCAATCAGATAAATAAAAGCAAAAGTACACCATGACGCATCAGTAAAGCTACTGAAGATTAAAGTTGAAAAAATAAAATCTTAACTGAAGGCAAAAATAATAATAATAATGATAATAATTAACAGCATTAAGACCAGCAGCAGACTTCTCAAGAGAAATAATGGAGCCTAAAAGACAATTAAGTGACATCTTTTAAATCTTAAAATGCTGAAAGTAACTGCTGATATAAAATTCTGCAGTGAAAATATCCTTCAACACTGAAAATGGGGTAACTTTATAAATGAAAACTAAGAAAACTTAACAGAGCATACCTGACCTAAAAGAAACGCCAGAGGGAATTCCTTAGGCAGAAGAAAAGTGATATCAGAAGGAAGCATGAAAGTGGAAGAAGAAACAAAGGTATACACATGGATGAGCCTGAATGAATCTTGACTGCTTAACAGAAACATGAAAATATTTTGTGAATTTTAAAATATACAAATGATAAAATAATGACTCAGTGAAACCCTATCTCTAAAATTTAAAAATGGGCCAGGGACCTGGGGGTGTAGTTCAATGCAAAGATCCTGGGTTCAATGTCCAATACTGAAAAAAAAAAACCCACAAGAAGTGAGAGGAAATAAATAAAATGATGTCAGTGTAAGGTTCTAACATTGTCTGGGAAATGAAAAAATTGCTGACTACTCCAGATTGTAGTAATTCAAGGATGCACGTTATGATATTTAGGGTAACATTTAACAGTGATGTATTACTACCAAGCTAATAAAGGAAACAATGGAACAAAAAATCCCCCCCATATCATATCCTATTGTTTTCTTTCTTTATTCCAGGCAAGGGACTAAACCCATGGCCTAGAGTATTCTAGGCAAGTGCTGTAAGTGCTATACAATTGAGCTACTTCCCTCCAAGAAAAAAAATTGTTAATCCTAAAGAATACCAAAAATGTGTGAAAGGACATAGCTTTGGAAATACAAAGAGGAAAAAATAGTAAGGTGACATTACTATGTATTTCAAAATATTACTGTGTAATTCAAAATATATCAGGACTTAATTCTTTAGTTAAAAGAATTATCAAACTAAATAAAAGATAAAATCCAACAGGGATAAAGGCTACAGAAAAACAGTAAGAAAAATACATAACCCAGCCCTACAAAATATAATTGGAACAACTATATTAGTATTAAACAAAGTAGCCTTTCAGGCACAAGATAAAGATGATGTAATTATTAAAGTTTCAATCCTACATAATAATATAATCATCCTCAATTTATGTGCACTTAATAAAAGAACCACAAAATATATAAATCATAAATTAATTAAAAAATATACACAAATTCCCATTGGGATTTAAAACTTCATCAGACTTCCCTTGGTAACAGAACAAGGATAGAAAAAAGTCAGATGAACAGAATAACATAGTTAGCCAATGTAGCTTAATTATATGTAGTATGCTGCAAAACAATGGCAAAATACATTCTTTAAAAATATTCATTTACCAAAATCAACAGTAAAAGCAAGTCTCAAAAACTGAAAAAAATTGAAACCATTTCAAGTAGACTATTTGAGATTTGGAAAGCAATTTTTTTAAATGTTAGAATCACTAACAGTAGATAATTAAAAATTTTGTGGATCGCTAAAGATTAGGAAATTAAGCTGTATGCATTTTAATATTGTATAAGCCAAAGAAGAAACTATGATTTTAAATTAGGAAGTATTTTGAATAAAATGGTAGTGAAAATATGACAGATGAAAATCTGTAGATTGTATCTAAAGCTGTGCTTACAGGAAAATATATAGCCTTCAATGCATATTTTTAGAAAAGGCTGAAAAATCAGTAATATAAATACTTTCTCAATCATTCAGAAATAAAATTGAAAAATGAAACCCAAAGAAAGTAGAAGAAAGAAAATAACAGAATTTAAGTATATTTTTAAAAAGCAAGTGTAACAGAAAGATGTAACAGAAAATCAGCTACGTCAAACAGTGAATTTTCAAATGCACATGGAATTTTGAAAAGATAGACCATATGTGTACGCATAAAGCAGCCCTTGAGTTGAAATTATACAAAATATATTCACTGAACATAATGGTATCAATAGAAAATAATCAGATATTTTGGAATTTTGAACACACTTTTAAATAACATGTCAAAGAAAAAAATGACTGGACTTTTGAAACCTCAACTAAATAATAAGTTTTATATCCTCTGAAAATGTGTAGGATACAACTAAATCAGTCTTAAAGTGTAGTCTATAGATTTTTTGTATTAGAAATGTAAATTGTCAAGCTAATTGTCTAATATTCTACCTTGTAAACCCATAAAAGAAGAAAATGAAATAGAAGAAAAGAATTTATAAAATTAAAAATAGAAGTCAAAAGGAAATCAAAAGCCAGAGTAAATTATTTGAAATGACTAATAGTTTTAACTTTTAAAAGATTGTTCAAGGTGTGGTAGTGTACACCTGTAATCCCAGAACTCAGGAAGGCCAAGACAAGAGGATTGCAAGTTAAAGTCCATCCTGGGCAACATAGTGTCATAGTGTCTTAGCCTTTATATATATAAAAAAAAAAAATTAAAGGGATAGGGATGTAACTTAGTACAAAAGTCCTGGGTTCAATCTCCAGGGAGAAAAAAAAGAAAAGAAAATACAAATCAGCTTGATCAAAGGAAAGAATAGCATCACTAAAGTTCTCGTGAACAAAAAGTGTTAGTAGTATATTAGAAACAACTCCATTCCAATGACTTTGATAACTAAAATGAAGTGGACAATTTTAAAAAAGAGTACAGCTCACCAAAATTGACAGAAGAAATTCTGACTTAAAATTTGAATTTATGATTGAAAAGTCACCCACACAGTAATCTTCTGGTCTCATAGCTTCACCAATGAGTTCTATGAATGTTTAGGTACAAAATAATGACAATTTTGCACAAACTTTCAGAGTGTAGAGGAGGGGAACATTTTCCAACTCATTCTACAAAGGTGGCAAGACTCTGATAACAATACCAAAGTCATTACAGTAAAAGGAAATTATGGACCAATTTTTCTCATGCACATTGATTGAAAAACTCCTAGCACAATGAGAAAAAAACTAGCAAAATATTAGCAAAATATAAGAATGATATGTAATAGTCAAAAGAGGATTTGTCCCTGGATTGCAAGATTGGTTTAAAATGTGAAAATCATGAGGCTGGGCATGGTTGTGCATGCCTGTAATCCCAGCATTTAGGAGGCTGAGACAGGAGGATCCCTGTGAGTTCAAGACCAGCTTGGGCTACATAGTGAGACCTTGTCTAAAAAAAAAAAAAAGAAGTTTCAGTAGGGGCAGAAAAGGCATTCAACAAAGTTTAGTAGCCACTCACAATTTTCTAAAATATCTTAACAACTAAGATAGGTGTGGTGGCCCATGCTTATAATCCTAGTATTCTGAAGGCAGAGGCTGGAGGGTTGCCACAAATTGGAGGCCAACCTGGACTAAATAGTGAGTTCAAGGCAAGACTGAACTATGTAGTGAGACCCTGTCCAAAAAGCAAACAAAAATCTTAGTAACTAGAAATAGAAGGGAAACCTCTTTATGTGATAAATCACATATTTTTTATTTTATTTTATTTTTGGTTTTTGGTTTTTGTTTTAGTACAGGGAATCGAACTTGGGACTTTGCACTTGCAAGGCAGCTGGTGGAACCACTGAGCTAAATTCCTGGTCCTCAGTCACATATTTTTTAATAGTGAAAAAGTAGTCTTTCTTCCCTAAGACCATGGATGTCCCCTAAAACTGGAAATAAATCAAGGATGTTCATCTTCACCATCCACTATTTCTATTCAGCCTTGTACTAGACATCCTCACCAATGAAATAAGACAAATTAAAGAGAAAACATTTATTGGCCTAAAACAATTGGCATTTTTATGGTAATGAGGACATTAAATTATCTAGAGATGATTTTTTTTGTTTGCAGAAATTTATAAGGAACCCTTTAAAATCACCATTTGTGTAGGGCCAGGGATGTAGCTCAGTGGTTCTGCCGCCTGCCTTGCAAGCACAAGGACCCAGGGTTCAATATCCAGTACGAATCAATCACCATTTGTGTAAAAAAAAGGAAATACGTTAGTATTTTAATATGTTAAAATGTGGTGATGATATATTTATATCTGGAAGAATGAGCAAGTAATCTGTAGCAGTGATTATATATTTGGGGGCAAGGTTAGAAACTCAGCTAAAGGAAAGGAAGGACTTTTGTCTTTCTGTATTATTTAAATTATTAACACTGAATATAGTTACATTTAGTAATCTGAAGTTGGCTTTGTCTCATCAGTCTTATTAAATAATGAGCACTTTTCCGTTTCCATAACCCTCCCCACAAACCATGATAGGACTTTCTTATCATGATGTCATGCAACATGCTCATCATTTCACAACTTACTTTTTAAAGGAACCCTTTCATGGACCTATTATGTATTAATGTGAGCAGTAATTTGACTTATGATTACAGATCATTCGTATTTTGTCCACCATTGATGGCTATTTAATGCTCTCTCAATAAACCTTTACCTGCATTGCTATTTAATAGTAACAAGAAAAACTGAGTTTTCTTTTTCTTTATTTCTTTAGCAAACAATGTACTGAAATAGTAAGAATAACAGCAGTAACAAAATCTGACAATTAATGTACATTATGTGCAGATCTAGTGCTAAATTCTTTATAAATTTTGTTTCAAAATTGAATGGCCATAATTCTGATAGAAAGGACAAGATGCTAAAGGCTACAATAATTAGTCATTTTCCAAATAACCATCAATTCTCTGTGCTTTGTATTTGGTACACTGTAGCAACAATGTAAAAGTAAGTGTGTGTGTGTGTGTGTGTGTGTGTGTGTGCACATGTGTTAAAATGAATTATTTAAATGTAAGTTTTGGAGATTACAGGTATAAAGCAGAATTTAGAACATACTTATAATTAGACCAATTCTAGCTTAATCTTATGGCGTTAAGTAGAAAATTTATACAGATATGCAGATCAAATCAAACTGTCATTAGGAGGTAATTTAAACAGAACTATAAAATTGTTTTAACATGAATTTATGAAAGTAATTTAAACTATTTCCACCTGACCAAGGGAAGTAACAAAATCTCTTTTCTGGCTGCTGTTTCTCCTTTCTCTTTTTTTATTAATCCTTTGAGACGATGAGTAATAGGTCAAATATTTTATCAATTCTGGATTCATACAACAGGCTCATTCACTATTTGTCTGTCTCTGTTTACTGTAAACATGCACTAATCCAAACTTCTAATTTCAACATTCTAAAAATGTTAAACAACACAGTAATCATTATCCTGAGAATTAACCATCATAAAAATTAACAGGCCTCCTTAAGCATCCAAATGTCTCCATCTGCTCTTTAGCAACATACACTATGATAGTACCAAGAATTCCCTTTTGCACAAATACCTGGACCAGGAAGCACTCTACTGCATCTCCAAATAGGAGTAGCTGAGCTTTTGGCTTCTGAGCTGTAGACAGCTGGGGGAGTGGGGACAGGCACCAAGTTGCTGCTGCTTCCTCAGCCTCAGACCTAGAAGGGCCTGTCTCAGTGCTCATCTTGGTGAACCCTGATAGCTCTCTGCTTCTGGAGCCCACATCTGGTACTAATGAAGCAAAGATGGTTTCTGAAAACCTCATATCCTACAGAATGTCATGCAGTGGCTCTGAAATCTAGTCCTCTTCATGTATTCTCTCTTCTCCCCTCCCTTCCATATCCGTGCCCTTGTTTAGTTCCAGTTTCCATTAGAAATGCTATTTGTGCAGCAAATTTCACAGATTGGATCCATCTCAATGCTGCCATGCAAAGAAAACACATCTGTCTGACTCTTCATTTAAAATAAGGAAAAAAATTGAAATAGCAAAATGCTGTAGTCGCTCAGATCTGTTTCCTAATGAACCTGTTTGTCCCATGAGCTATAGTGAGGAGCTTCTCCTGGGTGAGAATTCTTTATGCATATTAATATTATGCATGATTCCATGTGACTCTTTCTGACTTGCCCTCACCCCATCCTTTGAATTCATTTAAATAAAAATAATTTATGTGGACATTCCTTCAGTCAGGATTTTCTCTCCCCCTTTCTTAAAGACATCCATAATATTTCGTTGATGCTCTGCATCCAAGGCAAGTCATTATGCTTTTGCATATCATTAGAGCTTTATAAAGAACAACAGCGACATCTGCATGTGCCACAGCGCCAAGGAGATAGGAAAAATACCGAAAACAAAACTCCGTATTGGCTTGGAGCCTGTCTGGCTCTGTCTCCCCAGCAGCTCCTGACACCACCATGGATAGGAGTAATTGTACAGTGTAATCACATCATGCCTCATCTGAATATTCATAGCAGAGACAAAGCTTTGGAGGATAAGGGAGGAGCAGGGATAATTTAAATATAAAACAGCATCTCATTTCCAAATCAAGTTGTGCCAGTTAGATTGTGCATCAGGATTCAATATTAAACCAACATTGTTTTACAGTTTGGAAATTGGAAGTGAAGAAGAGGGAGGAGAAAAGACACTCGATAAAGAGCGGGCAATGTTATATTCCCATTCTTGACCTAGGAAAAACAAAACAAATCAACAATAGTGACAGAATAAAAATAGTTAAAATGATATCTGAAGAGTCACCAACAGTAGCAAACCAGCTGCTGTTTACCAGGAATGAAATAGCCTATTAAAGGAGTCTTAAAAGCCCCCAATTAATATGTTGTGCATGTATAACATCTAAAAAGAACTCACTGTACTCCTTCTCTCCCCCCAAATGCTCCCAATACTCACATATTCCCTAACCACCACCTTCCTTTCCAGTCAGGTGCCGGGTAAAAAGATCAGAGCTACAAAATAAGAGACTAATTGCTTCAAAAGTGATAACATCCCTCTTCAAAATGAAAGGACAAAACAAACATACAAAAAGGTAACTGTTCATTAATGAAGGGATAAATTACCGATGGCTTCTTCATTTTCTTTAGTTCATTACCCCCCAAAAGAAACAAATATAATCCACATGTTAATAATTCTTGTCTTCATTTTCTTGGTTTTTAATATGATGCTTTTTTTTTTTAAATTGTTGGTATTTGTAGACGCCTTTGCCACTGCATTCCCCAAAGAGCTACTAGTTTCAACCCACTGGAGTTTATATTCCTTTAATTGTCTAGTGCAGGAACATTTCTGCTTTTTTTTAAAAAATATACCGCTCTGCAGGAATTAGAAGAATCCAAGGTTGTATCCAACTTCAAAGGTTTCCAAGTCATAATGATTTTAGCAAAAGTAGAAGACAGATCATGGAACAAGTCCCTGTTTGAAGATAAGCATCATAGGGACCTTTTTTTTTTCTTTCCTCTCTCCCCAACTTTGTACTTCTCCTGGCTCTGAATGCCCCTTGCTAACACAGTTTAATGATATGCAAATGAAATATGCATAAAACCATTCTACTGTATGATGATTAAACACTGGAGACATTAACAGCGGAGGCTTCACTCTTTGTAATAATCCTTCCCGACCATCCACTTTGATTGCGGAGTTATGGAAACCCATAGCAGTTGGCAGAGAGAGTGAAAGAGAGGAGAAAAGATGCAGGGACACATCACCCATCTCGGTGCTTCCCCACTCCAGGAGGGGTCCCCCCACCCTTCGTACTGCGTTCCTATTGCTGTCTTTTGTAATCCATCCATGCAGTTGCACCAGAGCGATTAACGGGGGGGAAAAAAACACACCTCTTTTCTCTTAATGTTTCAAAGCTCATTAGCCAAACGATTATTCCTCATTAACAGCGAAAGCTCATTCATTAAAAGGAAGAATATGCCCAAAAGATGCCAGCGCGGTTAATCCTGAGTCCCGTAACTGGGCTGTAAATCCCATACTACTTGTATATTCCACGCGAAAGGGACACGCGCCAATCCACATTTAAAAAAAGAAAGAAAGAAAACAGTTTGTGTGTTTTGTAAAATCCACAAGAGCAGCAATTAATATTTCCATTGAATGACTTTATTTTTTGCCTCTCCCTTTTGTTTCCAGCGCCTGCCCCTGGCTCAGCGCCCTGTGCCAACAGAACACCTTTCAGGATTCACAGCAGCGCAGACAACGTAAGTACCAGCCGTTCCCTGAAACCCTTTTGCAGATTTTTTTTTAAAAAACAACGTCCTAAAACATAGAGACAAGCCTCTTTCCCCTTCGCCCCTGCCTTATGCCACGAGGGTTTCCTCAGTAGCCCCTTCCAAATCCCTCTGCCTTCAAGTTTGTGCATGTCTGTGTGGCATCCCTCCTCCTCCTTCACTCCCATAGTGGATCTTGTAAAAGGGCTTCAGATCGGCCCCATTCATCTCCCTGGTGATAGCAGTGAATGTAGATAAATCTCTGGCTGCCTGCTTGCTGCTGGAGTATGATTTTTATTTTGTCTTCTGTGTATACCTGGGTCAAAAAGTGGGATGTATGCACATACATACATGCACATGCATACATTTCCTTCTCTATCCTCTGCCTTCTTCCCTGTCCCTCACACATACATCTCACATGTGTGTATATGCCTAAACATATACACCTATATACACACCCATACCTATAACACAAAAATATATACGTATCTAAGCCTTTAATTTGTCTGAAAACATGTACTTATGTACACATACAGCCTTACACATATGTCTAAATGCAGTTGATAGGCGCCTGTCTTTTCATTTATACCAGACTATATCTCCATTTAAATATTCCCTCTCTTCTCCCAGCAGAGGCTGTGTGCAATTGCAATCCAGGATTTTAAAAGCGGTATTCTTTCCTTATGATTTCTATTTGTAGACCTTCATGCTCTCTTCTCTACCTTCTTCGGAGCTGTAAAATTGGCATCTTTCCCTGAGGTTTTCCGGATGGCAAGTGGCACCGGCTGTGGCATGCATTCATGCCGCTTCCTATGGCATTTCTCTTCCGATGTCTGCTTTTTCTCTTTGTTTGTTGTTGACTACGCTGAATGATGTTTTTTTAAAGTTAATTATAAACGAAGTTGAATAGCAAGCAAGCCAACAGCTTGCCCCCCCACCAAAAAAAAAAAAAAAAGACCTACACAAGCGCCTTCTGCTGCAACAGATGCCCAAATCACCCCTGGCATGGGCAAGCGGGCAAACAATTTTAGTGGTTGTTAATTTTTTTTTCTGTTTGTTGCTGTATTTGTTGTTTGTTTTCCTTGCTTCTTTTTGATTTTTCAAGAAGTCCAGGATCCCGGCCTCTGATTGGAACAGAACAGTGTCATGGCGGAGACGACGGCCTTTGTCTTGCTGGGTGTGAAAACATCCGCTGTGCTGGCTCCACTGCGGCAGAATCAAGTTTAAAGGAAAAAAAGTGATTAAAGTCAGCTTTGTGCCTCTGGTGTGGAAGACCCCCAGACCTCAAGTAGCCGACTCCCAGGTCCGAGGAAGGGCTCATAGTTGAAGCAGCCTAGGCTGTAATCCTGGCACTGGCGCCTTCGGTTGCTGCTTGCTGTTCGCTCCTGGGGGTCTGGATAATCTCCCTTGGCTTTACCGCACTGTCTGGCCCGCATACAGGGCCCCGTAACATATACCCGCTGCTGCTATCGCACGAAGCTGTGGCGTTGCCCCTGAATGGATGGCACCGTGCCAACTCTTCTGCCATCCGCCCTTGCAGCTTTTTTCTTTCCTCCCTCCCTCCCCTTCTTCTCCTCCTCCCGTCGACTTGACGTTAATTAACACACGGGTTAATTGATTTTAAAAGCCGAAGAATTACAGTTAACTTTTCCCACAGGGTACAGACGCCAGCCGCTTGGCACACTCTGCCGTTCGCACTAGTGCAGGGGGGCAGGGAAAGCCCGCAGCAAAACTAGCAACTGCTGAAGGAACGTTGCTTGCTTATTGGAGTAGAGCCGACAGAAGTCGTCGTGGCATTGCCTCATCCTTTGAAATATATGTAGCCATTATATATTTTGTTAAATAATCAAAACACAATCCTAGCTTTCTTCTCCCTTCCTCTTTCAAAATGGGAAAACCCTTCTGAAGTTCACCTAGAGGGGGGGAAACCCTCCCCAAGACCATTTAGCTCATCTATAATATGTTTTTTTTCAGCATCAAGAAAATAACCAGTGCCTTTTAATTTTTAATCCTTGTTTATTTATATATTTATTTTTTAGTTTGAAAAAAAAGGAAGACTATCCCTTCCTTTAATATTACTGGCATAGGAGATTTTTATTTTAAAGAAAAAGTTCCATGAAGTTTTTTTCTATACCTGTGTTTTTTGTTTTGTTTTGTTGTTTTGGTTTCTGTTCGCCTTGACCCAAACGGGTTATTTATGGTAAAAGGTTTCAGTGAGAAAGTAGGTAAATTTCAATTAAGAACAAAATTCATACTACCAAAGCTCTTTGTTTTTTTTTGTTGTTTATGTTGTTGTTGTTGTTGTTGTTGCTCGTTTGTGAGTATATTTTTCCTCTGAATGCTTCCCCCCAATGAAATGAACGCAATTGATACTGTAGTTGGAAAGCAGAGGCAAGGCTGAGAACTTGATGCTTTCACCTTTTCATGCTTTCATTTATTTCATTTTGTTTTTTAAAAGCATGCAGCAAGTGAAGCGACAAGAGGAATCCATTATGCAAATCATGTCACTTTGCATAATGTCTCATGACTGGAATATGCAAATTAGCTGTATAATTTATGAGTGCCAGTGTCTGTCTAAAAGTGTTTCACATAATTTACAAAGTAAGCCTGAGAGACATTGGGAAGGCAGCTCTTCCAACTCCATTGCTAGGAATGCTCTGTATATTTTCCTACAATTGCCTACTCATTATACCAAATATCATCAAGTGCGGTTTAAGAAATTAAGGTTCCAAATGTTCATGAAAGACAAAGATTTTCCTGTAATTCTATTTATGTATTGATTCTTTGCCTAAAACTTTGCAAGAAACTTAGACCCTGATGCCTTAATCTTTAACTTCAAAAGACAAAAAAACTTATCAAAGCCAACATGCTATTTGTATGTGGGTTTTCCTTTCTCAATCAAAGAATATCTTAGAGAAATAGACACTTACCATCTGTCTGGATCTATGAAAAAGAACAGAACTTCTCATTTTGATTGTATGAGGTATGACCTGCTCTAAGGACATGTAAAGGTATATAAAGGTATGTCCTTCTCTGTGCAACGTTTTGTAAGTCATAGACATTAATGTGGAAGGCTCATACAATCAGTAAGTAGTCTATGAAGATAAAATTCTGCTTTCTTAAAAAAAAATACTGTTCATTAAAAACCAAGTTTTGGTTGAGTCACTTTGTTCGGCCACTATATAACTTATTTTGGTGACTTTTTTGAGTAGATGGTTATGAACCTTTTGAAAAGTCATTAATGTCTTTGATAATCTGACTTAATCTGGCCTTAAATTTTTCGTTATCATTGTAAGTTCTATGAAAGAGAGGTATAAATTGCCATGAATATGCATACTAGCAGAACCTGATCCTTGAAGAACATGTCAAAAATACTTCCTAAAAAAGTGAATTCAAGATCAGCTCTGAAAGCTGAAAAGATTAGACAAAAAGAGGGAGAACGCATGTTTCACATCGAGAGTAAATCCTGATGCAGGTAAAGCATATATTTATGAGGAAGAACCAAGATCAGACCAGTGTAACTAGAGTATCAAGAATGAGTTATTGGATCATTTTAGGAACAAATTGGGAGGGAAGCATGTGTGAAGGTAACTTATTACCCACATTCATTTGGTGGTGTCTGATCTCTTACGTCATCATTAATTATGTGAACATGGACTTCATTATGTTCATATTGAGAACTTATTATTAAAATATTTCCTATATAAAATATTTTTTAAAATTCATACAGTGAATTATCAGATTTCCAAATCCAGCTTTATGTGGCATACTTATTCTTTTGGTAAAACTTTATTTTTAAATATTTGCCTTTAAAAAATTAAGATTGGAAAAATACACCCTCCAGCAAAAGCAGAATACAATTTTTTTCAAATACACTTTGAACATTAAGGTGGATCACCCTGTGACTTATAAAAAATTAACAAATTTAAAGATATTCAACTCAGATGAAATATATTCTCTGACCACAAACAAATTGAACTAGAAATCAATAAAGATATTTGGAAAAATCTCAAGTTTTGGAAATTAAACATATTTCTAAGTAATGGGCTTAAGAGATGTTTGGGGGAATTAGAAAATATTTTTATTGGAGTAAAAAAGAAAACACCTACAGAATCTAAGGAATAACTAAAGATGTGCTTAGATAGCTTTAGTGGCTTAGTTTACAAACCAAGAAAGTTTTGAATTGAAAAATCTTTGTTTTAAGAAAAGTTTCAGCCCCCAAAAATCCTGTCAGGAAAGAAATTTGATCTATAAATGAAAAAAAAAAAGTTGAACTTCAGAAAAACTGAAAACATCTAATTTGAATGGCAGATAATAAATTTAAAAAATACACACTGGGCCAAAATATTTGCTACCAATATTAAGGTGAAAAATTAATCTCAGCCATTCTAAAAAAAATTAGTTGAAAGCTACTACAAATGAAATGTGTATGTTGAAAAGTTCAAAGAAATCAGGAACATATTAAGTAGAGATATAAAAGATTTAAGATTATAATTGAACTCTTAGAAACTAAAACTCCCATGTCCAAGATTTTTAAAAAAATACAGGAATGGATTGGCAGGAGATTACTTGAAGTCATGTAAATAAAACCTATCTAAAATGATGCACAGAAAAATATGAACACGACATTAATGAGGTAGGGAACAACTTCAAGTGACCTAATATGTATGAAATTGTTATCCTTAAGGGAAATTGGAAGGATGACAAAAAATATATTCAAAGAAATAATAGCTGAATTTTGTGAACTTATTGAACTTTATAACTCAACAGATCCAACTCTCAGTGAATCCCAAGCACAAGAAACTGGAAAAAACAACACTGTCACATCATATTTAAATTGCTTGAAAGTAGAAAAGAATGTTTTTTTAAAGCAGCCAGAGAAAAGAAGGCACAATAAGAATGGTAGATTTCTCTTTGGTATCAATGCAAGCTAGAAAACAGTGGAAAATATCTTCAACGTGTTGAAAGAAAAAATTTAAATTTTGTGTACACCAAGAATATTTTTCAAAGAGATATATAAACTTTTTAAAGATGTGTAGCCAAAAGAACTCATTAGAAGACCTGCACTGTAAGAAATATTAAAAGAAGATCCTACGGCAAATGGAAAACCATGGCCAGTGAATAAAAAGCCTTGGAAATTATAATTTACACTGATAATTTTTAAAATTCATATTACTTAGATGTGATGTGTATATATAGCAGTTCCTTAAAACAAATGTAATTATATATTGTAAACATATACTAGTAAAAAACTTCCAAAAATTAAATAAAAGTAAATCACAAAAAAATATTTAAAGATAAATGAGAGTTCATAACAATAATAATTGTTTTTATAACATGTAAAATGCTTAACAATAGCACAAAACTTATTGAAAATAACTAGACTTTTGTTATAAAGGCTCCTCTACTATTACATAAGGGGGTATAATATCAATAAAATTACTTGAAGATAGACTATATATATATATTAAGTTAAAATTGCATACTATACCTTAAAGAAAAACTGATAAAAAATATAGTGAAATTTAAAATTTATTACAATAAGAGATATACAGTGCTACCTTGGTTCACAAACTTAATTTGTTCTGTTATTTTGGAAAAGATGGCCACATTTGTATTTGTATGAGAAAGATGACCATAGTCATGTTTGTCAGCTGGTGCAGAGTTTTCCAACAGAAACAAAATTTTCCTAAATGCTTCTGTTTGCAATCCAAATTGTTCGTATAAAAAAGCATTTGTGAACTGGGGTACCACTGTTTTGCCTTTAATCCCTGTCAAAATATTTCCCCTAGCTCAAACACACTTACTTATCCCCATTGTTCTTGCTATTTCTGAAGTAGTTCTGGAAGTTCTTTTTCATGAGTCCCTTTAGTTAGGCCATCATGGCTGCCTGAATCAATTCAAAATGTTTATCTCTCATGATCATTTTAACTTTGGGGAAAAGCCAAAAGTCTCATAGTGCCAGATCCAGTGAATAAAATAGATGAGGAAAAACCATGTTTTTACAAGCCTGCCTTTTTATTGGATAACACCTGGCAGCATTCACCATGTTTTTTATCTCATCTTATAAAGACACTAACAAAAGAAGACTTCCAGAACTGCTTCAGAAAGTGGAAAGACCAATGGGATAATTGTTTCAAAGAAAAGGGGAGTATTATGAAGGGGTTTAGTAACAACATGTTTTTACTGTAATAAAAATTGTAATGTAAATATGATCATCCCTTGTAGGCTAACAAAGAAGAGAAAATGGTTACCAAAGATAGCTTTAAATTAATTGTAAAACAGTATATTTAAACTTAATCTTCACTAATTACATTAAATGTAAGTGGCCTAAATACTCTTAAGTGGCAGAAATTGTCAGATTCTATAGAAAAACAAATGCACATACTTTTATGTTATACTTCCCCTGATGTAGTACCCCCAACATTTACTTTCAAACATATTATTCCAGCTTCCATAATATGTCACTTTAACAGGCCCAAAATTTCCCCATTGGGCCCTCCCCAAGATCTGACACTAGTTATTGGTGTGGTGTCCAGGAAGTAAAGTGAGGCCAGATTTTGAGAAAGGAAAACACTGTTCTATGAGGCATTTGTCTCATTTAAAGCCTTTACATGATCACAAGAAAGGTAGAGTCCTTATATTTCCTTATAAAGGGAGTTAGTCTCTTCCAGAGGCCCAGAATATTCTAGGTTTTATTTTTCAGGGCCCTGACTGGCATAGGAGACTTGACTGGACTAGCACAGCCTTCTGGTAAATTCTGCCCTTAAGATTGTTACCTTCCTAATCTTAAACTATGTTGATGTTTTACTTTTATTATTTGTCATAAATTGGTTTTTAAGTAGCCTCCCTCATCATTCTCTTATTAAGTCATTGGTGCTTAGCAGTAACTACCCAATTCCATAGTCCTAAGTCTTTTAACCATTGTTATAGAATACCGGAATCAATTCAGAATGTTTACATAGGCTAGTTCCTTCTTTTCACCAGCATGGCATCCACTTTTAGCACAGGTGAAAGTCAGCATCTGACATCCTGTCTTCAGATTGGCTCAATCTGTTATGTAAACTTTCAGTAGAGTTTTGAATCTCCTGAATATCTGTTTGGATCTCTTTCATGGTTTCCATTTCTTTCAAATGCTGGGCATTCATGGCTTCTATCATGTCCTGAGATCATGTAATTTTCATCTGTTTCTGTTCTAGAGTCTCTAATCATGTCTTTCATTCTGCTCACCATCTCTGTAGTTATCTGGGAAATTATTTCTGTTTTGAATTTTTCTAGAGCTTCGTTCATCTGTTTTGTTACTTCCTGTGCTATCAGTTCAGGGTGTCCAGGTGGTTGATTATCAGACTTTTCCACCTCATTTCCTCCAGAATTTGCCTTTGGTAAGCTGGAAGTCCATGTTTGTGCTTGAGTCTAGTTTGAATGTCTTCCCATTGTTATTTTTGTTGTTAGTACTGTCCTTGTTTGATATCTGGATTAATACTTCGATCTTCCTGTTATAGCTTGTCTTTAGGTTTGAGTCTCTAATGACTCTGAGGCAAATCTCTTTTGCATTACACCAGGAAGGACAACTGATTAGATCAACCACAACATCGTAGCCCAAGTGATACAATCAACAACACAAAAGCATCAAGCACAGCTTAGAAAATGAAAATTTGTGGTAGTTATTAATCTGCCACTTTTAACTGTGTGAATTAAATAAAAATCAAGCTCAGGACAATGGACTTTATGACCCTGCTGTACTTCTGTGGTCTGAATCCAGGGACAAGCACAGCCAGGAGGTCAGAGGTGCATGGCAGTAGGGGACTGCAGGATAGCTCCACACAGTTCTACCCACCTCTTACCAGTCTGGTGACAACAGTCTGCTCTTTCTTTTTTTGAGTTGAAATATCCATCTTCTCCTCAGACCTCAGATGCCC
Organism: Fukomys damarensis; assembly: GCF_012274545.1. Lineage (NCBI taxonomy): Eukaryota > Metazoa > Chordata > Mammalia > Rodentia > Bathyergidae > Fukomys > Fukomys damarensis. The sequence continues at coordinate 35,614,170 of NW_022900944.1, forward strand.
TGCTTCTCCAGTCTTTGAACTCAGACTCAGCATTTGCTTTCTTTGGGGATAGGCAGAGAGGATATAATTGAAATATGGGACTTGAGAAGGAATTCTGTCATGAGGAAAATTTTTATTTTTTCATGTGTGTGTAGTACCATAGGTATCTGCTTTATAATAATTCACTAAACATATTTGTGTGATTTTATAAATGTAGTTTTTAGTTCAAATGGAAATAATCTACAGTAAGCAAAGGATGTTCATATGTCAAATAATATTTACAAAACATTAAACCTGTGCTTTGTCACAAACGAAACCTTAAATTTCAAAACTGTGCTGTCATTCTGATTATGTTTTATCAGCAGCACATAATCATATTTTAAATCAACCATAAAAATAATTTTAAAGCCTGATATGGTAGAATATATCATTCAAATAATGAGTTAAAGTCCATAACATTAAATATACATGAATCTTTATTAATAATAAAAAACTTTGAAGAAATAAATAAATGGAGGCAAATGGCCAGTTCTTCTTTATAGTAAAATTCCAATAAGTAAATGTAGAAAGAAAATAATAGAAATGGAAAATCATCATTTGGTAAATATCAGGAAAATAATTATTTCAAGGGATGCTAAAATTGGTAAAGAATGATGAGAGTCTCCTTTATTGGCTTCTATCTCATTTCAAAGTGCAATTACAAAGGGAAAAATAATCACTTAAAAAAATGGCAGACACCCTTAATTTGTTGAGTTAATATCAGCTGGTGTTGGGACATCAGAGACTTCTAGGTATTTCACATTCTCACTTATCATGTTGAGCTCAATATTACTTTGGCAAAATATATAACCTCAATCTAATCATGAGAAAATTTCAAGCAACACCAAATTAAGAGACCTTCTGCAAAATAATACCTAATCAGTGTTCTTCAAAAGTGTCAAGGTCATGAGAAAAAGAAAGACTGAGAAATTGTTATTGATTGGTGGAGACTAAGGAGACATAATGGTTAACGCAACCCCTTCCTCCTATACAGACAGCTCAATAAAGGGTTTGTCCCTGCATTAAAACCATAATAACTGCTTTTTAAAGCTACTGAGAGATGCTTTATAAATATACTAAGGACTTCTCATATGCTCCTTTATCTGTTAAAAGACTTCTTTATCTGTTAAAGCCTGTTTATATACCTTAAAACTGTGGTGTGCCTTTTCCACTTAATCATAAGTAAAAGTTAACCAGATCATTGAGGGAGAAATCCTCTTGGGGAAACAGGTAATGCAGACAACAATAGAGGTGCAAGAAATAAGAGATGACCACCTAGCACAAGAAATTTACTTATTTATAAACATACAAAGATCACTAGCTATGAGAGGAAGATTAGCAAAATGAAAATGAGAAAAATGTATTGTTGACTCTAGAAATATTGTAGATGATGCAAGAAGCAAAAGAAAATTTAAAAAACTAACACCTTAGATAGTCAAGTGGACATGTATTCACCAAAGAAATAGAGAGTATAAGCTTCCATAAGAAGGATCAAATCAGATCTGGAAAGAATGCTTAAAGGTAGAAAGGCCTGATAATTAAAATAGGAAATTCAATAGAATGACAAGTCACTGGCTCAATTAATAATGTGAATGAAAATTCTCAATAAAATACAGTTCAAACGTCATACAGATATAAATAGAAAAGAGCTGAGATGCTGTTGTCAACATTTCTCTTGTCGTTTCTTGCCTTTATTTAAGAGTGTTACTTTAGGCTTTCTTAGTCATTTCAGTTTGCAAAAGACTTCTTGCTCTATTTTTCCATTATCACCCCAGAGGTCATATACTTGTTAACATTAATGATACCCAAAATCTTTAGAGTATAGCATAGCTTTTCCCTAGCCGTCAATTATGTGTAGTTACATTGCTTCGCAATTGCCTTTACCAAAGCCAAATGTTTGCTATTTACTTAGAAAATAGCATTAGTTTTGCAAGAATATGAGCCCTATATAAAGTATGCTCCAGAGATTCAACATGGCTGACTAGTAGAGGAATCACAGAAGCTCAGAGAGGATTTACTAAGAAAGTATTCTGAAGAAGGGAGAAGCTTTCACACAGAAAATTAGTAAGAAAGGTGATATATGTAGATCAAATCAAACAGACATTTGAAAAGGAAATGGCACTTCCAGGGCAGGTCTGCCTGCCCCCTCTTACTCCTCTGAGTAGCAGCCTTTTTAACAGGCAAAAGCCTAAGGGAATGCATTACAGAGACCAGATTCCTGGGACAGAATTTGCATACACATACACACACACACACACACACACACACGCACACATACACACACACACACACACACCTCCAATTGCTGCATTCCTGTGTTTTCTGCTCCAGTGTGTACCACAGGCAAGGAAGCCCCAAATACCAGACTCCAGTAAGAGACAATAAACAGGTAAATGGCATCTTAGCTGAGTTAGTGCAGCTCAAGAACCTACGTTCTTAACCACCGGCCAAGTCATCCATGTGCATGCATACAGCCTAAGCACTCATCTGAATATCCCACTTGCCCAGACTGAGTCACAGGCAAGCATAGCTAGCCCACCTGGCACCATCTATATGGATCTATTGGTCAACTGAGTATACACAGCACATCCAAACCACCTGGCATGAGCCCTGCATGTTCGCTGGCCCACTGGGTCACAGGCACCAGCATCCAACCACAGGTCTAATCTCAAGTGTTTTTGCCTTGCATGCCATTGTGCCACCTCAGAGTATATACCCATCTGCAGAGAACATGAGTGGCCACCTGAAACCAGACTACAACTAAGGCAAGAAGGAAATTGTGCAGACACATAGGCTTTTCAACATACCTGTCAAGAAGGAATTGTAGCCACTTTTATCCCTTGCAGGATCCCAAGCAGCACCCACAAAGAGGAAAGAACACCGCCCACACCCTGGGCCAGGGACTGAGGATTCCAATGGGCAGGCACACCAACCTGGAAGAATCTGTGAATTCCTGCCTGAGGTGAAGAGTCAAGCCATTCCATGCCAGTGACTACTATCTTCTACAGAATCCCCAGCCAGTATGTGAAAGCAATTTTATACCCCTGAGGATTCCCACCAGAATGCAAGCCTGCCATCTCTGTGGTTACTCACTTGCCAGTTAACCCGCCTGCCAATTCTGCCATCACACCTGGGGAGAGAGGTATTGTTAATAATAATATCCTCTCCCTCCTTTTCCTTTTGCTCTTTCATATATTACCTAGCCCCCATCTTCCTATACCTCTTTTCCATGTTACAAGTACACAAATGTATCAACAGGTTCCAACAGCCACATAGCTTTCCTCATTCACAAAGTACACCTCCTTCCTTCTATATCTTGTCCTCATTTCCATGAATATCTTATGAAAACTCTCAGCACTAATCCTTCAACCCAACTAGATGATTCACAATAGAATCTGATCCCATATAAAATTTTCTTTCTTTTCACCTATCACTCTCTTCCCTAACAAGCTCCCTCTTACTGACCTACACTCTTTCACCCACCCTTCCATCTCTTTCTTCGCCTTCTCCTGCTACATTATAGAACAACTGCTAATAATAAGTGAACATAGACTTTATAGAATATTGTAAGTGATATATGATAAGATCTAGTAGTGCTGTTGTAACTAGAAACATACATAGGGACTGAATTCAAATCACTTAAATAGCTGAAGTGGTAAATACTATCTCTGGGCATATAAAGTTGAAACATCGCAGGAAGGCAGTATCTTATTAAAAATCTTCATATAATTGTCAAGCTCTTCTTATTCTACTAGACCTCAACATGCGTATAAATAAATAAATAGACAAACGGGAGGGGGAATAAAAGAACAGATATGAATAACCGTAGTGTTATAAGAAAACAAGGCAACAAAAGATGCCCAAGCACTCCCAACTCTCCCCAGGCAGATTCAGGGGGCACAAATGGAGAGGAAAGCAAACATTATATAATGGAGCTCTATGAAATGTTTAAAGAACAGGTGAAGAGACTTGGCAAGTTCAAGGAGGACATTACCCCATAGTTTATGGAATTGTACTCAAAATGTTCAGTGTGGATTTGAGAGAAACAAAAATTTTAAAGAGCTGACCAAAATAGTTCAAAATGAAAAATTCACCAAAAATAATCCAAAAAATGTAACAGGCAGAAATACCAGAAATAAAAAAACTATATAAAATTCATAAATTGCAGAAATGACATATGTGAAGACAGAGTGTCTGAAATTGAGGACAAAATGGTAAGTTAGAATGAAGTTCTCAAGCCACAAAAAAGAACAAGAAAAAATTCAACAGCTGTTAGATGACACTAAAAAGACCAACTTAAGGCTAATTGAAATTAGACAAAAACTAGAAGATAACAGAGGTAGACTAATTAATTTATTTGTAGAAATAATAGTAGAAAATTTCCCAAATATGAAAAAAAAAGCTCTCAGAAGCTTCTAGAACACCCACTATGATGAAAAAAAGAAGCTCCCCAAGCCTTAATTAAGATGTCAGATGCCCAAGGGCTTGGTGAGTTCTGAATATTTCCCTAATAAAACTTTTATGTTAAATTGTTAAATGACTTTCTAGTATGGCTCTGCTCTTTGAAATAAAGTGCTCACTAAGGGGTTCACTGATGTACTGTGTCCCACTGAAATGAGTGGAAGTAAATAACCAGAGGTGCAGTTGTTTGTAAATGCAAGCAGCTACAACATCCACTGTTTCAAAGTAAACTCTGGTGAGTGATGAGATTAGCATGTACTCCATGGAATGTGTGCCTATCTGCATTACAGATTTGGAGAGTGCACCTTTATTACCCTTCTATTACGAATGGCAGTTTGCCCTAAAAAATACCATGTAGCACATCTGCAAAGAAAGAGCTTGAAGAGTTCTGTTTCTCTAATAAAAACTCTATTTTAGAAAAAAAAATGTCAGATGTCCAAACAATAAACAAAATTTTAAAAGCAGAGAAATAAAAATCATGTATAAAGATAAGTTCATTAGAATTAAGACAGACTTAAAAGCCAGAAGAGCTTGGAATGAAGCATTTCAAGCTTTATAAACAAACTTCCAACCAAGATTAACATATCTAACAAAACTTTCCTTCAAAATAGATGAAGAAATAAGAACATTTAATGAAAAAGAACAACAACAGGATTATGAGTACTAAACCACCACTCTAGAAAATACTAAAGAATATCCTAGACAGAAACAACAAACCAATAAAGGCAAAAACCCAGATGAAATGAAAACAAGCAAGGTCAATAGATAAACAATAACAAAAAAATGACAAGAAAAGAAAAACAAGTCACCAACAGAGAAAGAGTACAATGACATTAATCAATAACTCTCAGTAGTATCAATGATAATGATCTCAACTCTCTGGTTAAAAGACAGTTTCAGGTCGAGGATTTAGCTCAGTGGCACCATGCCTGTCTTGCAAGTGAAAGGTCCTGAGTTTGATCCCCAGTACCCCCCCCAAAATTTTTTTTAAACACAATGGCAGACTGAATTTAAAAAAAAAAAATCCAATAATCTGTTGCATTCAGGAAACTCATCTAATTCTTAAAAATATTCATTGACTAAAAATCAGGATGGAAAACAATATTTAATGAACCAGGACCCTTAAAACAGGAACAGCAATTTTAATCTCAGACAATGTAAACGTAAAGCTAAAACTGATTAAAAGAGACAAGGTCACTTCATGCCAGTTAAGTGAACATTTCACCAAGAGAATATGAAGCTTTTAAATATTTATGCAGTGAATACCGGAGCACCTGACTATAAAACAAATACCATTGAACATAAAAGATCAAGCAAATACTAACACAACACACTTGAAGATCTTACTACTTCATTTTTGCAGAGAGAGAGATCAGCTAAACAAAATAATAAATATCAGATCTGAGCAACACTCATGAACATATGGATTTAATAGGTATCTGCAGAGTATTCCACCCTATTATAATAGAGTATACATTATTTTCTGCAGCCCACAGTACTTTCTCCAAAATAGATCACATACTAACCCACAAAGCCTGCTTAAAAAGAATCAAAGTCATGCCATGCTTATTCTCAGACTACTGTGCAATGAAAATAGAAATCATCTACAGAAGAAACCACAGAAAAATTTAGAAGTTAGAAACATAATAACACTACTAAATATACAGTGAGTTACAGAAGAAATTAAATAATTTCTGGAAGTTAAAGGCAATGCCTGTACAAAACACTGAAAACTATGGGACACCATGAAAGCAGTCCTAAGAGGGAAGCTCATTGCAATCAATGCTGAGAACACTAAGAAAACAGCAAGCTCAGATAAAATACCTAGGAAATAATTTAACCAAGGAACTGAAAGACGGCTATGAAGAAAACTTCAGTACCCTGTAAAACTTACAGTACCCTGTGAAAGAAAATTGAAGAAGATGTCAGAAAATGGAAAGATTTCTCCTGGTTCTGAATAGGCAGGATCAATAGCATCAAAATGGCAATATTCCCAAAACTGTTATATAAATTCAATGCAAATCAGTCACATAATCAACAACATTCTTCAGAGAAGTAGAGAAAATAATCCTAAAAATCATATGGAGCCATAAGAAAAAATAGCAAAAGCAATCTTGGACAAGGAGACTAAAGCAAGAGGTATCACAATACCTGACTTCAAGCTGTACTACAAAGCAACAGTAATTGGAAAAACAAAACAAAAAAACAGCCTAGTACTGGCACCAAAACTGACATGGATCTAAGGAATACAATAGAGGATGCATAAATATACTCAGATACATTCAACTCTCTGATCTTTGACAAAGGGGCCAAAAGTATACATTAGGAAAAATAGCCAATTCAAGAAATAGAGGTGGGAAAACTGGCTGTTTGCAAAAGACTGAAGACACATATCTCTCAGCATGTACTAAACTAAAACAAAAATGGATCACAGATTTAAACATTAAAACAGAAATATTGACCCTAGTGGGAGATAAAATGAAGGACTTGAAGTTGCAGGAATAGGCAAGAACTTTTCTAAACTGAACTCCAGCTTATAAGAAATAACAGGAATCAACAAATGAGATTATATCAAGTTAAAAACCTGTACAACAAAGGAATTAATAAATAGTAAAAAGAACCAATAGAATGGGAACATTTTTGCATCTGTTCCTCAGGCAGAGGACTAATATCTAGAATAAATAAAAAACACAAAAACAGATCACCTAAAGTAAAAGACCCAATCAAGAAATAGGTGAATGAAATGAACAGACCATTCTCAGAAGTTCACCCAACAAACATACAAAAAAATGTTCCGCTCTCTAACCATTAGAGAAATGCAAATTAAAACAGTGCTAAATTTTTCTTACTCCAGAAAAAATGGAAAATCATTCAGATTCAAAAACGGCATGGCTGCAGTTAGGAACCCTCCTGTATTGTTGGTAGGATTTAAATTATTGTATTACCGTTATGCAAAATATTATGTCAATTTCTCAAAGAACTAAACTTAGAAATTCCATAGGACCCAGCTATTTAGATATCTGCTCCAAAGAGCTAAGAACATCATACTATAGTGACACAGGCATATCAATGTTTATAGCAGCACAATTCATAAAGCTAAATTTTGAAACCAGCCTGTACGCCCGTCACCAGACAATAAAGAAAATGTGGTATCTATACAAATGGAATATTACTCAACTATAAAGAAGCATAAATTTAAGACATTGTTGGAAAATGGATGTGCCCGGAAAATGTAATGTTGACTGAAGTAAATAAGACACATAAGCCTAAATAACTTATGGTATCTCTTATTTGAGTAAGGCAAAACAAAGTGAAAAATAGGATGGACAGGAGGAAACAAGAAGACAGATCTCTTGCAAATGCAAAGGGCTCCAGGAGATTAAGGGCAAAAGGGAGAGGGGAAAGAGAAGTAAGAAGAATTAAGATATATCATGTATAGGAACAAAATACCACAAGGAATGTACACATTATATGTCATAAACGTGAGCTAAGAATAAGAAGAGAAAACAGGGGAAGGGATTTAAAAAAGATACAAGTTGTGTTATACATGTACCTTCTCCTGGAGATGAATATAAAGTTCTTGTACTGCAAATACATACCAATAACAAAGAAAATATGCCCTAGCACTGTCATCTTTACTGCCATCTGCCAGGGGTAACCATTACTGACACCTTTCTGAGTACTCTTCTAGATTTTTTCTGGGTATATACAGCTACATATATGAATTATTGAACAAAGATTTGATCATAGTTATTCTAGGCATCTTGTTTTTTTAATTCAATAAAAAACTGTGGAATGTTTTCACTTCTGTATCTATGTATCTGTCTCATTTTTAACAACTGTATAAAATTCCACACAATGAACCCACCATAGATAAACCCTTTTCAAGTTGATTAATATCTTTTCATTCCAACAATTGCAATTGTGTCTTCAGATTTTATTCACTTGAAATATGCCTCCTTTTATGTTTAAGTTGTTTTTCTCCTTTGACTGTTTAAAGTATGCTCATCCTTCCTTGCTTCTCTCCATCCATTCAAAATTGTGTTTTCATTACACCTAGTTTCTCTTGCTCCTTTGTTGTTTTTCTCAGTTATTGTAATTTTTGTTGCTTACTCTTTAAAGTCTTAAATTCAGATGGAAAGTTTTAGGTTCTAACAGATGATGGCATTTTAGCACAAGACTAAAATAGGGTTTAAGAGTGGCAGGCACACCTGGCATCTAAAGACTCCAGTGTTCTGAAACTGAAGCAGAATATCAGTACATGTTTGCAGTACCATTTCTTAGTGTTCCCCAGAATCAAGATTAGTAGAGTAGATCTCTCTTAAATAATACAGTTGGGACCTCAAACTGATCAGTTAACTTAAAAAGTTGGTTATAGCTGGGACTAATAAAATGTTAATAGTTATGTATTTTACTTTCTTTGAAACATAAATTGCATTAATTCACCAAGCTTTAAATGTAAAGATCTGTCAAGATCTTTTACTATAGGTTATTGAATAGTGCTATGAATTCTCTCACAAAAAAAAAATCAGAATTTTAATGTATGATTATGAGTCCTAATCTGATTTCTTTGGAGAAAGAAAGACATTTTGAACAACTTGAATATAAAATACTTTTTAGATATTTGTAAATGTTCTTCTAACCTTTTCTAGTGTCTCATCATATTTAATTAAAGTTAACTTTTAGGTACAACTTTACTGAGTTAATTTGGGGCTTAATTTATTGCTGTTTTTATAGGCCACATATTATATCAAGTTTTTTTGAACACATATCAGGGGTTTTTTTTTTTTTGCAAATATATATCAATTTTATGTAACTAATTAGACTTTGTACAACAAAGTCAACATTTAAAAGCAGTATTGGAAACAAATACAAATATGTTTTTAGTAACTTTCTGATTAACTATGGGAAGAAATATCTTGCCTTGCTGGAGGATAGCTTATTAAGCAATGAACCTTCAGTAAGGTGAATATCAGTCATATTTTTATAGAGAGAATTAAAAATACAAGCCAATAGAGTGAATCTGCTAAGTGGAGGTTGGTTAAGAATTTCTACTGCATGTTAGGATTAAAAATAAGCAAACTACACACTGATAAAATGAGGCGACAAGTTAGGGCTGCAGAAAGTTTATGAAACAGCAACTGAATTATTTTCAGGTATGTGTTTCATATTCAGTACATTTATTTTTATTATTAGAATGTCAGAGAAATTCCATTTTTATCTACCAATCTCTGTTTATATTGTTGGAACATAGTTTATTTTAAGACTGAGTGTAGCCATCCCAAATCGCATTTTATGTGTGCATAACTGAATGCTAATGATATGTAATTTACGTAAAATTTAGCATTTTATCTTCCCTTTTAAAAATAAATAAGGTTCACTTGAAACAGATCTTAAATCTACTTGTATTTCCAAACTGTTTTTGTGAATTTCATTTGGCAGCAATATTTAAACCAAGAAATAAATGTGCTTTTTCTTAATATAGTAAATCATTTTTAAACTCTTCCTTCAGTAGTTATGGGATATTGCTGTAAAGTGCTGAGATCATTTCTCTGTGTTCCCCAAATACCCAGCTTCCTAGCCATGCACACTGCCTAAGGGTTCAATAAGTAGGTTAATTCTTCCTTCAGGGTTGGCCTGAGGGTTAAAGTTCCTGAGAAGCCAAGTACAGCTTGCAAGTAGGAAAAAGGCTAGTGGATAAAGTGTGCATGAATGGCGAGGGGTTGGGGAGAAAACTAACTCAATCTGCAGCTGAGGTTACACAATGATTTTCATTCTGTTTCATATATTTCATCTATTTCTGTATTGTAGTAGATGCTTTGTTTTTGGTTTGTTTTACAAGGCTATTAAACCAAATTCTTTCAATATTTCACAAATGATTATTTTAAAACCATCTTCCAATATTTTTATCCAGTCATTTTGGTAGCAGTTTTATATTCTACTCTTTTCTGCTTTTTTATTTATTCTAAGTTTTTTTTTCTGGTACCAGGGATCAAACTCAGGACCTTGTGCTTGTGAGGCAGGCTGAGCTAAATCCCTGGCCCATCCTGTTTTATATTCTTTTTCTTTTTTTCTCTCTCATTGAGTTTATTGGTACATTTTAGATATGCAGTACATATACATTCATCATTGGGATCTTGTACCTTTATATGACAGGTCTTGGTTCTCATTTTTTCCCCTTATCCCTGCCCTCCCTTCACTCCCTCCTACCCTCCCCATTTACAAACACCTTATTTTCATTTTCTCATATTTTTTCTCTCCCCTTATTCCCTTTCCCCTACCCTTCCCACTTTCCCTACACCTTTAGCCCTTTTCTTCCTAGTTCACATTGTCCTGTTTTATATTTTTATGAATAAGATGAAAGGAAAGAGAGAAAAATTATAATATGGGAAGGTTATTCTCACTTGATCAAAATTTTTTTCTGTGACAACATTCATAGTAATGACAGGTGTGGTGTTAAATGCCTGTAATCTCAGCACTGGGAAGGCTGAGGCAGAATGATTGTAGTGAGTTCCAGGCCATCTGGGCTACACAGTTAAGTTCAAGGTCAGCCTGCACTGTATAGAAAGACCTGTTAACCAATCAATCAATCAATAGCTAGCAATGATCTCTACATCTACTGGTTTAATATACTTTGTACATTAACCATTGACCCCATTTCTATTTGTTGTCCCCACCCCTTGACCCCATTTTTAACTGACTTGCATATAACTGGTGGAAAGAAAAGATACTCTTGAATGTAAGTAATTTGCGCAATGACATGAAGCTCATAAGCAGCAGAATAAGAGTTCATAGTGAAAATATAAACTCAAAGTTCTCTAGCTCCTAAACCAATGCTTTTTCCCCTGTGACAATATTTCTCAATCTAGGAATCTTGGAAGATTTTAATATCCTCCGGTGGTATGATAAAGTTTTTGTTCTTTCAACAAATATTTATTGAGTGATTATTGTGTGTTGGATATTGTTCTAGGCATTTTAGATACATAATGATAAAAAGAGCTAAAATATTGTGCTCCTTGATGAACTTATACATTTGTGGGCCTTGGAGAGATTAAATAATTAGAAGAAAGTAAACTATATAAGATGTTAGAAGGTAATAAATATTATAAAAATTCCCATATCAGTTTTAAATTGTTTTTCTGATTATAGATATTTAACATAAAGATATTATGAAAAATGTAGTGACTATGTACATCAAAGTACTGACTTGTGACTTCAGAGTAATTGTTTGCTGTGTGTTTGTGTTCTCTTCACCTTCTTGGCTAGGGAATGCAAAAAAAAAAGTCATGGTGTTATGTGAAACTGAAATTGTCATAGTAGTTCAAAGAGCATTACTTTATGATATAGAGTATGGTAATAAAGATATCATGAACCCCAAAGAATGTTCATTGCAGCTTAGTACTGTATTGAGTGTGAAGTGGTCAGACCCATCTCTGGATGTAACTGTAATAATTCTATGGTGTTAAATGCCTTGATCCATTTCAGATGCCCATTTTCGAATTGGGTCTTTATATTTGGGGGGAGTCTGATTTTCCTGTATATTCTGGATAGTAGACCTTTGTCTGAGGAATAGCTGGTAAATTTTTTCCCCCACATTGTAGGTTGTCTCTTAGGTATCAGTTTTGGTAGTATGGCCATTTTAACAATATTGGTTCTGTGTAACCAGAAACTGGATATCTTTCCATTTTCTGATGTTCTCTTCAATCATCTTTTTCAGACTACTATACTTTGTGTAATAGAAGTATTTCATCTTGGTTAGGTTCATTACTAAGTATAATTTTCTTGAAGCTACTGTGACTGGTATTATTTTCCTAATTTCTTTCCTAATGGGTTCATCATCGGTATACAGGAACACTGTTAATTTTTGAGCTTTAATTTTGTATTCTGCTACCTTGCAAAATTTGGTTATTAGTTCTGGGAGTCTGCTGTTGGAATTTTTGGGCCTTCTATGGTTCATCCCTATGATCTGATGATATGCATGGGATTATTTTGATTCTTTTCTATTTATTTAAGCATGTTTTATGGGCTAGTATGTGGCCTATTTTGGAGAAAGTTACATGTGATTCTGAGAAGAATGTGTATTTTGTTGGTGGTGGAATGTTCACCCTGCAGATTTCTATTAAGTCCATTTGTTCAAAAGTTTGGGTCAATGCTGATATTTCTTTCTTTCTTTTCTTTTCTTTTTGCTAGGTGATCTGCCTGTTTGTGACAGTGAGGTGCTGAGATTCCCCCAGTGTTATTATGTTGATACTTATCTGATTTTTTATAGCCAGTAGTATTTGTTTTATGAAGCTTATTGTACTGGTATTCAGTGGATATACAAAGTTCACCAAAAAATGCAGACATCAGGAAAAGAAAAACTTGTATATAAATATTTTAATACTAAATTTTTTGAGATATCATGAGATTTATACAAGTTCCCTTTGCCCTCTACAAGAGTCTGCTCAAAGTGGTGGCCATTAACTTTCAGACATTTACTAGTGCAGCAAGTCATTGAAGTGTGTAGACATGTTTTTGTGTATTTACAATTGCTATCGCTTCTGATAGAGTTTTTCCTGTAACCAATATGTTGTGGCCTTCTTTGCCTTTTCTGGTCAGTTTTGGCTTGAGGTACATTTTGTCTGAAAATAGGATAGCTATTTTTTCTTATTTTAGGGCTCTCATTGTATGTAATACTGGTTTCCAACCTTTCTTTTTTAATCTATGGGTTTCTTTGTGGATGAAGTATATTTCTTATATACAGTATACCATGAGATTGGTATTTGATCCAATCTGCTGCTCTGTGTCTTTTGATTAGGGAGTTGAGATCATTCATGTTATTATTAATAGGCATTGACTTATTCCTTTCATTGCATTTTTTGTTGTTGTTGCTGACCCCCCCACTGAGCTTAATTGCTCGCTCTTACATGATATATTCATTCCCTTAGGCATTTTGGCATTATTTGCTTCATTATCTTTTTCTAGGATATCATTCAGAATTTTTAGTGTGCTGGTTTGGTAGTCATGAATTTCTTAAAGTTTTCTTTTTCATGGAAAGACCTTGTTTCTCCGGAAAATTTGAAAAATAGTTTTGCAGGATATATTAGTTCAGGCTGGTAGGTTTTTCTTTTTTATTTTGTTGCTCTTGTTTGAAATAACCTCTTACGGTTGCCATTGTATGGCATTGTAGGATAGCACAGGGCTTTTCCAGAAATGATCTATACTTCAACAACTCATTGTAATTATTATTACTATTTCCTTTGTACAGATGAGGAACTCAAAGGTGGGTTTACCGGTCTAAATTTAAGAAAGACAGAGAGAGAGAGAGAGAGAGAGAGAGAGAGAGAGAGAGAGATGCAAACTGAGGAAAATGTTTTGGGCAAGAAAATAGTTTGAGAGAACATTAAGTCAAATTTTGTAATTAGAAAAAAATTTTCTACATTAGCCTTATTTTAAACTTCTGCTCTCTTAAAAACCCTTGCTAGCATCAAGAAACTTTTTTTTATTTGTCCCGAAGCAGTCTTATAATGTAGAGCAGTAATAAGAAAACCAAGGCATCTATTCCATTCAAATTCTGCCATGTTTATGTAAAAAAATTCATGGACTCAGTGGTGAATAAACTATCTTAATATTTTATTCAAAATGCATATGTGTGTTTAGCTGGGGATGTTTCAGTTTGATGTAAGTTTTTCCTTCTGTACCTGCTATTTTTAAGAATTGCTGTTTTTCTGTAAACTTATATAAATTTTAGATAAGGGGCCATTTGTAGAAAATGCCAGGGATAAAAACTAAATTTATAAAAATACTAGGAAAAATACAAGGATCTACATTTTATTGTATATTTAAAGAAGCTCATAATCTGTAGCCCCTCTTCTTCCTGTTTCTGAACTTTTTTAAAGATCATTGTCTTTCTTACTTCTTGTGTGTTTCCTCCTTGTCATTCTCTTTTTCCCTCTCCTTCTGCCCTCTTGTCCCCTCTACCTTCTTTCCTTCCTCCCCCTCCCTTTCTCTTAAGTCTTCCTAAGATGGTTCTACTTTCTTACATGGTCCTTCGCATACATTGCCACAAACAGCTCCAACGTGGTAAAATGTGATGCAGACTGCAAGGGCTTATTTTCTAAGTTGAATATTGCTGTTTGCAAACCTAACAAAAAATTTTCTTGTTTTATCCACTGGTATGTTTGTATGTGTATCTGTTTTTTGGGGTTTTTTTTTTTGTAGGGAACTTAATCACAACCTTTATAACTTATTCATGGACTCCAAGACACATTCACTACTAGTCTGTTCAGAAGTTAGATATAATCTTTGTAAATTCTTAAAATCTTTTACAGATGTCCTGTATATTTTCCATTAGTTAAATAACTTTTGAAAACTATTTCAAAACACTGGGAATATAAAATACTTCCATGTACCTACTATCCATGTTTGCTTTTTTTTTCGTTTTCTGTATCCAAAAGACTCTACTTCCATGGATCCCAAGCTGTGCTCCAAGGTATCCCTAGACCCCACAGCCTGCTCACAGTGGGCACTGTGGGTATTTTGTGAGAATAACACAGTGACATCTATTGGCCATGAGCTGAACTACTACCATGAACATGGCACTTAGTACAGGTTTCATTAAAAAAAAGTACTGAATACCAAGAAGTGAATAATTTTGGGTATGTCTCCTCCAGACATTAAAATTTCTTTTATATAAAAACAATTTTAGAATTTTCTTATATGAATTGATCAAAACAGTTTAAATATGTTACCCAAATGTTGATAAGGAATTACTAAATAAAAATAAATTTTTATCAAAAACATCTACAAATGAGATTTGTGAGACTTTTTTTCTTAATTAGCTAATGTATCTGTATATAAGTTTCACTGATTGAATCAGTTTTATTTACTTATATTTTGTTTTGCTGATGTAATCCTCAAGACCTGTTAGAACATGAGGTGTGACCAAAACAAGGTGAATTTTTAAAAATTACTACAGGAAAAGACCACATTGTCATCAGTCCCCCTCAAAACACTTCCCTTGGTTTGAACACACTTATATCCTCATTCTTGCTACTTTCTGAAGCGATTCTGAAATCTTTTTTCGTGAATGTGTTTAGTTGTACAGTTGTGGCTGCCTCGGTGTCCTAAATCAATTCAAAATGTTTACCTTTGATGGTAATTTTGACTTTAGGGAAAAAGCCAGAGGTTGTATGGTACCAGATCCTCTGAATAAGGTGAATGAGGACACACTGTATTGATTTTTATGAGCTTGCATTTCCATTGGGTAGGACTTGGCAGTAACATTTACAGTATTTTTAATCACAATTGATAAAGATATTCATGAAACAGGACTTCCAGAATTGCTTCTGAAAGTGTCAAGAATGATGGAATAAGTGAGTTCAAAGTTAGAGGGAGTATTCTGAGGGGATTATTAGCAATGTGTCTTTTACTATAGGAAATTTTTAAACTATTTTTTTACACATAAATCCATGGCAATGGGAATGTTTTGTTATAGAAATGTCATCATTCTTGAACTCAGTTTTTGAGGTATATACCAAATATATATAT
>NW_022900944.1:35633692-35655129 GCF_012274545.1 Fukomys damarensis
GAAGTATTTTATTTCCCCATCTATTTTGAAAGAGAGTTTTGCAGGATACAAAAGTCTAGGTTGGAGATTCTTTTCTTTTAGGACTTGGAATACCTCACTCCAGGCTCTCCTTGACCTAAGGGTTTGTGTTGAAAAGTCTGCTGTGATTCTAATGGGCTTCCCTTTGCATGTGATTTGTTTCTTTTCTCTTACTGCTTGTAGTATTTTGTTTTTCTGTTGGATTTCTGGAATCTTGATTATTATATGTCTAGGTGTAGATTTTTTTTGATCGTGGCTGGTTGGGGTTCTATATGCCTCACTTATCTGTATGTCTAATTCTTCCCTTCTGTTTGGGAAGTTTTCTGTCATTAATTCTGTGAAGAGCTTTTTTATATCATTTGTGTTTTCTCCTGTTTTTTCATGAATTCAAAACTAGCTTTCTTGCAGGAGGTTTCATCTACACCTGTGCTGACTAGTAGCCATTAGTCACATTAGGCTATTTAAATTTAATTGAATTAAAAATAAATATAATTTGCAATTCAGTTTCTCAGTTGCACTAGCCATATCCCAAGTGCTCAGTGGCCACATTTAGCTAGTGGTTACTGTGTCAGGCAAAAACAGATTGAGAATATTAGAATCTTTGTACGAAGTTCTATAGGGTAGTGTTGAACTATATGTTAAAATCAATGCACACACAAATATTTTGTATTATTTTCATTTTTTATAGCCCAGATGTTTTGTTTTTAATTTTAAAAATACAGTATTTTTTGTTTCAATTACACATTACCATATTTTTTAGTTATTTGTTTTTAAATTTACTGCTTGATTTATGTAGCTTTTGTTCATTTTGCACTACAGAATAAATATGCTTTATTGATTTTCACGTGCATGGGTAGATTTTTTTTCAGTTTTATTGTTGCTAAGCTGAGCGCTACTCTCAAAGTCATTATTATCTCCTAAGGCTCATGTACAAATTTCTCTAGTAGAATTTCTAGTCCATAAAATAGTCTCATCTTTGATTTTGCTGGAGAATGCCAAGTTGTATTTAAAAACTTTTAAGTGTTCTGACTTTTTTCATGTGTTGTTCCAAATTAGGTTGGCTATGATTGACAAAAAACAATGAATAGTAACAGCATTCATTATTTTGTATTGCTCAGCACATAGATAAAGTTTAGAAGTAAGCCATACAGTGTAGTGTGGTAAGTATGAAATCATTAGGGTTTAAATCTCCTATTTTGTTTTTCCATCATTCACAGTGTGTGATTTTTCACCTCATAGTATAAGGAGTCTGCTTGATCTTTAGTCATCACATTTGTATGAAGCCATCAAAACAAGGAAGAGGGAAAGATCATGCCTCTTCTCTCTGACATTTATAAAGACACTTCCTTTGATCAGTGTATATCTCACTTGTGACCTGGTAGCTAGAGTTTAATCAAATGAGCATAATCTATAATAATTATTGGAAAATGAATACTTTATCCCTAAGTAGTTATGTGCCCAGCCAAGGGTCAGTGTTTTTTTGACCAAAGAAGATAAGGAACTTTGGGAGAGAATAAGTAGTTTCTACTTTCCCAATTTGCCAATGGTTAGTATCATACTGAAAAGATTTTCTGTTGTGTGTGTTTCTGCCTCATGGGTATGAACTCAAATGTCACTGAAACTTTTTGTTTTTAGAAGTTTATCGGTAAAATTTTTGTTTTGTTTTGTTTTTTGAGACAGTGTCTCAGTATGTAGTTGAGACTGACCTGGAACTCACTATGCAGCCCAGGCTGGTCTTGAACTCACAGCGATCCTCCTGCCTGAGCCTCCCAAGTGCTGGGATTACAGGCATGCACTACCACACCTGGCGGTACATTTATTGTATACAGTTAAATTCATCATTGGGATCTTGTACCTTTACATGACTTATCTTGGTTCTTATTTACTCCCCATACCCCTGTCCTCTCTTCACCTCCTCCACCCTTCCCTGTTTAAAAGACTTGTTTCAATTTTTTCTTTTTCATGCATTTTTTCTTTTCCCTTTTTTCCTTTCTTTCCCCTACTCTTCCTACTTCCCTACTCTTTTAGACCTTTTCTTCCTATTATACAATATCGATTATACATTTTGACCCTTATTTACACTTTTATATTTATATATCAGAGAAACTATTTGGAATTTACACATGTATGTCTTATTAATTTCCCGTAAGAATATGGCCTCAGTGTGCATCCACTTAGCTATAAACACCTCTAGTTTCTCATTCTTTATGGTGGAGTCCATTTTTTTTTAAAGCCACATCTTTATCCAGTCTCCAGTTGATGGACAATTGGACTATTTCCAAGTTTTAGTTATAAACTTGTCGCTATAAACATGGGTGACCAAATATCACTGTGGTATGATTCTTTTAATTCTTTCGGGAAGATACCCAGCAGGGGAATAGCTGGGTCAAATGGGACCTCTAATCCTAGTTTTCTGAGGAACCTCCATACTGATTTCCACAGTGGTTGCACCAGTCTGCACTCCCACCAACAATGGAGAAGGGTTCCTTTCTCCCCACAATCCTGCCAACATTTGTTATTGGTTGATTTCTTAATAGTAGCCATTTTTCTGGGGTGAGGTGGAATCTCAGTGTTGTTTTCATCTGCATCTCTTGAATTACCAGACATGTTGAACATTTTTCATATGTTTATTTGTTGCTTTTATTTGTTTGTTTGAGAAATGTCTGTTCATTTCAGATGTCCATTTTTGAGTTGGATCTTTATATTTGGGGGGTATGATTTTTTTTTTAGTTCTTTACATATTCTAGATAGTAGACCTTTGTCTGAGAAACAGCTGGTAAAAAAGTTTTCCCACATTGTAGGTTGTCTCTTAGCTCTGTTGATGATTTCTCTTGCAGCATAGAAGCTTTTTTTTTTTTAAATGAAATCCCAGTTATTGATACTTTGTTCTACTTCCTATGCTACTGAGGATTTCTTCATAAAGTCTTTTCCTATGCCAGTGTCTTTGAGAGTTCTACCTAACTTATCTTCCAGCAAGTTCAGTGTTTCTGTTTTAATATTTAGATCTTTAATCCACTTCAATTTTAGTTTAGTGCATGGCAAAAGATAGGGGTCTAGTTCTACTCTTTGGCAAGTTGAAATGTAGTTTTTCCACCACCACTTATTTCAGAACCTATCTTTCCTCCAGTGAGGATGGTTTGCTTCTTTGTCAAAGATGGGGTAGCTGAGTATGTCTGAAGTTGTTTCTGCATCTTCTAATCTATTCCACTGATTCTCAGGTCTGTTTCTTTTCCAGTACCATGCTGTTTCTATCACAGTGGCTTTGTAGTATAGTTTCAAGTTGGGGATTGTGATACCCCCTGTCATGTCTCTGTGGCATAGAATTACTTTTGCTGTTCTAGGTCTGTTCTAATTCCAAATGAATTTTTGGATTATTTTCTCTAGTTCAGTCAAATATACTGTTGGGATTTCAATCAGATTGCGTTGAATCTGTGTAGCAATTTTGGAAGTACACCCATTTCCACTATATGGGTCCTTCCTACCCAGGAACAAGGGATGTCTTTCCATTTTCTCATATTGTCTTTGATCTCTTTTTTATTTATTATTTTCTCATTGAGTTTATTGGTACATTTTAGGTATAAAGTACAGTTACATTCATCATTGGGTTCTTGTACCTTTACATGACAGGTTTTAGTTCACATTTTTCCCCTTATTCTGCCCTCCCTTCACCCCCTTCCTCCCTTCCCTATTTACAAATACTTTATTTCCATTTTTTTCATTTTCTCATGTTTTTTTTTCTTTTCCCTTATTACCTTTTCCCTACCCTTCCCACTTCCCGTACAGCTTTAGCCCTTTTCTTCCTATTTTACATTGTCAATTATATCATTAGGATCTTATGTATCATTATAGTTTTTCACACCAAAGAAACTATTCAGTATTTATACATGTGACTTATTTCGCTTAGGTTTATATCCTCAATATGTATCCATTTTCCTATGAATGAATCTGATTTCTCATTCTTTATGGCTGAGTAGCATTCCATTTTATAGAAAAAGCACATCTTCTTTATCCAGTCTCCAACTGATGAGCAAATGGGCTGTTTCCAAGTTTTAGCTATTAGAAACTGTGCCACTGTAAACATAGGTGCACATATATCACTCTGATATGATTTTTTTAAATTCTTTTGGAAAGATACCCAGCAGAGGGATGGCTGGGTCAAATGGAACCTCTAATCCCAGCTCTTTGAGGTATCTTCATATTGATTTCCATAGTTGTTGCACCAGTCTGCACTCCCACCAACAATGCAGAAGTGTTCCTTTCTCCCACAACCCTGCCAACATTTGTTATTGGCTGATTTCTTGATAGCAGCCATTCTTTGTGGGGTGAAGTGAGATTTCAGTGTTGTTTTCATCTGCATCTCTGGAATGACCATTGATGTGGAACAGTTTTTCATATATTTACTTGCTGCTTTTACTTGTTTGTCTGAGAAATGTCTCTTCATTTCAGATGCCCATTTTTGAATTGGGTCTTTATATTTGGGGGGATGGATTTTTGTGTTCTTTATATATTCTAGATAATAGTTCTTTGTCTGAGGAGCAGCTGGTAAAAAATTTTTCCCACATTGTAGGTTGTCTTTTATTTCTGTTGATGGTTTCTTTTGCAGTTCAGAAGCTTTTTAATAAGATGAGATCCCAGTTGTTGATTCTTTCTGGTAGTTCCCATGCTACTGAGGATTTGTTCATAAAGTCTTTTCCTATGCCAATGTCTTCAAGAGTTCTGCCTGACTTATCTTCCAGAAAATTTAGTGACTTTCTTAATATTTAGATCCTTAATCCACTTGGATTTTAGTTTAGAGTGTTGTAGTCCTCAGTGTAGAAGTCTTTTGCTTTCTTTTTTTGATTGATTCCTAGATGTTTCATTTTTTTAGATGCTATTGTGAAGGGATTATTTCCCTAATTTTATTCTCAGTGAGTCTATTATTTGTATACAAGAAAGCTATTGATTTGTGCATGTTGACCTTATATCCAGCTACTCTACTGAATCTGTCAATTCAGTCTAGATGTATTTTGGCAGAGTTTTTTAGATCTTCTATGTAGAGTGTCATATCATCAGTAAATAGTGACAGTTTAATTTCTTCCTTTCCTATCTTTATTGTTTTATTTCTTTCTCTTGTCTAATTGCTGTGGCTAATGTTTCCAGAAATATATTGAAGAAGAGTGGTGATAGTGGACAACCCTGTCTTATTCCTGATTTTAGCATGAGGGTTTTCAGTTTTTGACCATTTATTGTTATGTTGGTTGTTGGTTTTTCATAGATAGCCTTTATCAGGTTGAGATAAAGACTATCTATTCCAAATTTCTGAAGAATTTTTATCATGAATGGGTGTTGAATTTTGTTGAATGTTTTCCTGCATCTATTTATATAATCATATAGTTTTTGTCCTTGACTCTGTTAATATAGTGTATTACATTCACTGATTTACTTGTGCTGAACCATCTTTGCATCCCTGGAATAAATCCAACTTGGTCAATGTGTGTGATCTTCTCGATGACTGTCTGTATTCTGTTTGTCAGTATCTTATTGAGAATTTTTGCATCTATGTTCATTAGGAACATTGGCCTGTAGTTCTTTCTTTTGGTTGGGTCTTTCCCTGGTTTGGGAATCAAAGTAACACTTGTTTGAAGGAATGAATTTGGAAGTATTGCTTCCTTTTTAATTTCATTGAAAAGTTTAAAGAACAGTGGCAATAGTTCTCTAAATGTAGAATTTAGCAGTGAAGCCATCAGGATCAGGGCATTTCTTTGTTGGTAAATTCTTAATTATTATTTCAATTTCACTGATTGTTATTGGGGTGTTTAGAATTTTTAATCTTCTTCATTCAACTTTAATAATTCATATGTATCTAGAAATCTTCCATTCCTTTTTTTTCTTTTTATTGAGTTTATTGGTACATTCTAGGTATACAGTACAGTTACATTCATTACTGGGATCTTGTACCTTTACATGACAGGTCTTGGTTCTCATTTTTTCCCCTTGTCCCTGTCCTTCCTTCACCCCCTCCTCTCCTCCCCATTTACAAACACTTTATTTCCATTTTTTCATTTTCTCATATTTTTTCATTCCCTTATTCCCTTTCCCCTACCCTTCCCACTTTCCCTACACCTTTAGCCCTTTTCTTCCTATATTCCATTTCTTCTTTATTGGAGTAGAGATTCTCAAAGTAGATATTGACTATCCTCTGGATTTCTGCTGGATCTTTTGTGACTTCACCTTTTTCATTGCTAATTGCATGGATTTGAGCCTTTTCTTTCACTTTTTTGTTCCTTATTCCCTTTCCCCTACCCTTCCCACTTTCCCTACACCTTTAGCCCTTTTCTTCCTATATTCCATTTCTTCTTTATTGGAGTAGAGATTCTCAAAGTAGATATTGACTATCCTCTGGATTTCTGCTGGATCTTTTGTGACTTCACCTTTTTCATTGCTAATTGCATGGATTTGAGCCTTTTCTTTCACTTTTTTGTTCAGGTTGGCTAAGGGTTATTTATTTTTTCAGAAAACCAACTCTTTTATTCGTTGGTTTTTTGTATAGTTCTCTTAGTCTCCATTGCATTGATTTCTGCTCTGATCTTTATAATTTTTTCCCTTGTACAAGCTTTCAGTTTGTCTTGCTCTTCTTTTTCTAAGAGCTTAAGATTTGGCATTAGGTTGTTTATTTGAGCTCGCTCTGTTTTCCTAGTGTGGGCATTCACTGCTATGAATTTACCTCGTAGAACTGCTTTCATTGTGTCCCATAAATTCCTGTATGTTGTACTGGCATTATTAAATTGTAAAAACTGACTAATCTGACCCGGCGGCGTGCGCGTGAGCTCCCGGCCTGCGCGACAACAGACCCAGGAAGGACCCAAGGACCCCAGAGGGGGTTTTTTTCAGCTGCCTGCCTACCTGCCTGTCTGCGATCACCCGGCGGCGTGCGCGTGAGCTCCCGGCCTGCGCGACAACAGACCCAGGAAGGACCCAAGGACCCCAGAGGGGGTTTTTTTCAGCTGCCTGCCTACCTGCCTGTCTGCGATCACCCGGCGGCGTGCGCGTGAGCTCCCGGCCTGCGCGACAACAGACCCAGGAAGGAAGGTAGCCGCGCGGGCGCCCTTGAAACACCCACACGACCCCCCCCCCCGTTCTCAAAACTCCTGATCGGGCCAGTCCTTAGACCAACTCTGCAGAGGCATAGGTTCCCATGAAGGGTAGTTTTCTGAGCTCCGAACTTTGATCATCTTTAAAGAAAGGGCAGGGGAAACCTGTAATAGAACGGAGTGGAGTTCAACCCTGAGGGTAAGGAAACTAAAGTTAGGCTTTGTAGATTGTGTTCAGTCTCAGTCGTGAGGAACAGCCATTGGCTAGCTATAACCAGGGGATTGGGTTCCGCATATGACTGTGCATGTGGTATAATATGAGATCAGAGATAGCCTGAAAGAGGACCTTCAAATTCTTTTTCTTTCCCTCTCTCTTGTCTCTTTTTTCCTCTTTCCACCCTAAAATTTCTTTCTTTTTTCTGTCCTGTCTCTCCAACTCAGTCTCTTGCTCCACCATAGTGTCCCTCATCTCCCTTTTTATTCCAGTTCCTGAAGAACTCAGACTTCTTTTTTTATTTTTTGTTTTTAGGACGGGTTTCTCTTTATGTTCTTTTCTCCAGTCATTTTACCTCACTCATGGCTCTGTACCTTCAAGGGAAGGCAAGCGCCTGTTACTGTTAAGGGGATATATTCCTGTCCTTATTCCTGCACTCTCTCTATCCCCCCTGAACTTAATAGCTTTGTAAAGATAGTAAGGTAATTCTACAACCTCTGGATTCACTTCAAACCTGCTCTAATTCTTTCACTTATCTAATCCTCTTGTTCTAAGTCGAACCCCCCATCCTAAATGGTAAAGATGCCATATTGAAAAGAATATTCACTGCAAACATACTATGAGCTGCTTCTTGAAATTAATCTAATTCACATGAGTTAAAGGTGATACATTAATGACTACCATAAGTGGTCAGTTGGCAAGCTGTGCCTGATCCTATTGGGCTGCTGAATGTATCAATTGGGACAAAGAGTGGTGATTGATTTAAAGAGTTGTTTTCTCTGATATTATGAAAACGAGAATGTCTATGAGTCATTAGAAACTCAAAAGCTAAAACGCAACTATATTAGGAAGATTTAAGTAATACCCAGAAATTAAAGAAGGACAACCCAACAATAAAAATAAAAATGAGAAAACACTTAAGCAAGACACAAAAACAAATATCCAGTTCACCAATAGCAAATAGTAGGACAAATGAGGATGAAAAGTCTGATAGTGAACCAACAGGACTCCCTGGACCCATAGCACAGGAGGTAACAAAATTGATCAATCAGGCTCTAGAAAAATTCAAATCAGAAATAATTTCCCAGCTAGCCAGAGAGATGATGAGCAAAATAGAAGTCATGATTCGAGACTCTAGAGCAGAAACTGAGAAAAAAATAGATGAGCTCAAGACTGTGATAGAAGCCATGAAGACTCAGCATAAGAAAGACATGGAAACAATGAATGCCCAACAGAGGAAAGAAATGGAATCCATAAAACAGATTCAAACAGATATCCAGGAGATTAAAAACTCTATTGAAAGTGTACGAAACAGAATAAAAGATTGCGAAGATAGAATTTCAGATATAGAAGATAGGATAGCAGTCAGTGACCGTGAAAAAAGAGGTCTATTAAAAACAGTAAGGGATCATGAGAAATCAATCCAACAACTCCTAGACGATACAAAGAAAAATAACATAAGACTGATAGGAATTCATGAAAAAACAGGAGAAAACACAAATGATATAAAAAAGCTCTTCACAGAATTAATGACAGAAAACTTCCCAAACAGAAGGGAAGAATTAGACATACAGATAAGTGAGGCATATAGAACCCCAACTAGCCACGATCAAAAAAAATCTACACCTAGACATATAATAATCAAGATTCCAGAAATCCAACAGAAAAACAAAATACTACAAGCAGTAAGAGAAAAGAAACAAATCACATGCAAAGGGAAGCCCATTAGAATCACAGCAGACTTTTCAACACAAACCCTTAGGTCAAGGAGAGCCTGGAGTGAGGTATTCCAAGTCCTAAAAGAAAAGAATCTCCAACCTAGACTTTTGTATCCTGCAAAACTCTCTTTCAAAATAGATGGGGAAATAAAATACTTCCACGACAAAGAGCACCTGAGAAATTTCATGAACACCAAACCAGCACTGCAAGGAATTCTAAACAATATCCTAGAAAAGGACAACGAAATTCACAATAACATGAGGCCCAACAGACCAAATCAAATAGGCAAGGCAAGAAACTAAAAGGAGATGGGAGAAAAAGTAAAAAGAGTCAACAAATGGACAAAAACATGAC
Source organism: Fukomys damarensis (assembly GCF_012274545.1). Classification (NCBI taxonomy): domain Eukaryota; kingdom Metazoa; phylum Chordata; class Mammalia; order Rodentia; family Bathyergidae; genus Fukomys; species Fukomys damarensis. The sequence continues at coordinate 35,643,068 of NW_022900944.1, forward strand.
AAGAATAAGTCAAAATATATCAGTTGTAACCATCAATGTTAATGGCCTCAATTCACCAATCAAGAGAAACAGATTGGCAGAATGGATTAAGAAGCAAAATCCAACAATATGTTGTATACAAGAAACACACCTAGTGCAAAAGGAAGTCCATAGACTGAAAGTGAAAGGATGGAAAACAATTCTCCATGCGTCAGGAGTCCAGAAAAAAGCAGGGGTAGCAATCTTATTCTCAGATAAAGTAAATTTCAAACCAAAACTCATTAAGAGAGACAAAGAAGGACACTACATCCTTGTAAAGGGAACAATTCAAGAGGAAGAGCTGACAATCATAAACATATATGCACCAAATATAAATGCCCCCAACTATATAAAACAAATATTAAGTAACATGAAAAACCAAATAAGCACTAATACAATTGTAGTGGGGGATTTAAATACCCCACTATCACAAATTGACAGATCTACTAGGCAGAAAATCAACAATGAAATAATAGAACTGAACCAAGCTTTGGAACACATGGACTTAATAGATGTTTATAGAGTATTCCACCCCCAAAAACCAGAATATACATTCTTTTCGGCTGCACATGGATCATTCTCCAAAATAGACCACATACTGGCTCACAAAACAGGTCTAAATAAATGCAAAAAAATTGAAGTCATCCCCTGTTTATTATCAGATCATAGTGCAATCAAACTAGACATCAATAGCACAAGAAACTATAGAAACTTCACAAGCACATGGAAACTGAACAACACTCTCCTAAACAATCAATGGATTACAGAGGAAATTAAAGAAGAAATTAGACAGTTTTTACAAATAAATGAGAATGCCAATACAACATACAGGAATCTTTGGGACACAATGAAAGCAGTTCTACGTGGAAAATTCATAACATTGAATGCCCACACTAGGAAAACAGAGCGGGCTCAAATAAACAACTTAACGATGAAACTTAGACTCCTAGAAAAACAAGAGCAAGAAAAACCCAAAGCTCGAACAAGAGAGGAAATTATAAAGATCCGAGCAGAAATCAATGCAATTGAAATTAAGAAAACGATACAAAAAATAAATGAAACAAAGAGCTGGTTTTTTGAAAGAATAAATAAAATTGACAAACCCTTAGCTAATCTTATCAAAAAAAGGAAAGAAAAGGCTCAGATCCATGCAATTAGGAATGAAAAAGGCGAAGTCACAACAGATCCGAAAGAAATCCAGAGGATCATGAACACCTACTTTGAGAACCTGTACTCTAATAAAATGGAAAACACAGAAGAAATGGACAGATTTCTAGATACTTATGAATTACCAAAGTTGAACGAAGAAGATAAAAACATTTTAAACACCCCAATCACAATCAGTGAAATTGAAAATGTAATTAAAAACTTACCAACAAAGAAAAGCCCAGGCCCTGATGGATTCACTGCTGAATTTTACAAGACATTTAGAGAAGAACTACTACCATTACTCTTCAAACTTTTCAATGAAATTGAAAGAGAAGCTATACTTCCAAATTCATTCCTGGAAGCAAGTATCACTCTGATTCCCAAACCAGAGAAAGATACAACCAAAAAGGAGAACTACAGACCAATCTCCTTAATGAATATAGATGCAAAAATCCTTAATAAGATACTAGCAAACAGAATACAGAGGATTATTAAGAAGATCATCCATCATGACCAAGTCGGATTTATTCCAGAGATGCAAGGGTGGTTCAACATACGAAAGTCAGTGAATGTAATACATTATATTAACAAAGTCAAGGACAAAAACCATATGATCCTCTCAATAGATGCAGAAAAAGCATTTGATAAAATTCAACACCCATTCATGATAAAAACCCTGCAAAAAATTGGAATAGATGGTCTATACCTCAATTTAATAAAGGCTATTTATGAAAAACCATCAGCCAACATCATATTGAATGGCCAAAAACTGAAAACCTTCATGTTAAAATCAGGAACAAGACAAGGATGCCCACTATCGCCACTTCTCTTCAATATAGTTCTGGAAACATTAGCCACAGCAATTAGACAAGAGAAAGAAATTAAAGCAATAAAGATAGGAAAGGAAGAAGTTAAACTATCATTATTTGCTGATGATATGATACTCTACATTGAAGATCCAAAAAACTCCACCAAAAAACTTCTAGACTTAATTGACAGATTCAGTAAAGTATCTGGATACAAGGTGAATACCCAAAAATCAATAGCCTTTCTATACACAAATAACAGACAGACAGAAAGAGAAATAAGGGAAAAAATTCCTTTTACAATAGCATCCAAAAAAATGAAGTATCTAGGAATCAATCTAACAAAAGAAACAAAAGATCTCTACACTGAAAACTACAGCACTCTGAAAAAAGAAATCGAAGAGGATATAAAAAAATGGAAAGATATCCCCTGCTCCTGGGTAGGAAGAATCAACATAGTGAAAATGGCCATACTACCGAAACTGCTATATACATTCAATGCAATGCCAATTGAAATTCCAACACTATATTTCACAGAACTAGAAAAAAGAATCCAAAAATTCATTTGGAACCACAAGAGACCTAGAATAGCAAAAGCCATTATAGGCAACAGTCACATGGCACCAGGTGTAACAATTCCCAATTTGAAACTATACTACAAAGCCACTGTGATAAAATCAGCATGGTACTGGCAAAGAAATAGGCCTGAGGATCAATGGAACAGACTGGAAGACACAAAAACAAATGCAGATGTACTCAGCTACCTCATCTTCGACAAAGGAGCTCACCATCCTCAGTGGAGGAAAGATAGCCTCTTTAATAAATGGTGTTGGAAAAACTGGATATCAACCTGTCACAGATTAAAATTAGACCCTTATCTTTCGCCATGCACTAAATTAAAATCCAAATGGATTAAAGATCTAAATATTAAAACAGAAACATTAAACTTGCTGGAAAGTAAGTTAGGCAGAACTCTGGAAGACATTGGTATAGGAAAAGACTTTATGAACAAATCCTCAGTAGCACGGGAACTAGCAGAAAGAATCAACAACTGGGATCTCATCTTACTAAAAAGCTTCTGTACTTCAAAAGAAACCATTAGCAGAACTAAGAGACAATCTACAATGTGGGAAAAAATTTTTACCAGCTGTACCTCAGACAAAGGACTATTATCAAGGATATATAAAGAACTCAAAACAATCAGTCCCCCCAAATATAAAGACCCGATCCAAAAATGGGCATCCGAAATGAACAGACATTTCTCATACAAAGAAGTGAAAGCAGCAAGAAAATATATGAAAAAATGTTCCACATCACTGGTCATTCGAGAGATGCAGATGAAAACAACACTGAGATTCCACCTCACCCCACAAAGAATGGCTGCTATCAAGAAATCACACAATAACAAATGTTGGCGGGGTTGTGGGGAGAAAGGAACCCTCCTCCATTGTTGGTGGGAGTGCAGACTAGTGCAACCACTATGGAAATCAATATGGAGATACCTCAAAGAGCTTGGACTGGAGGTTCCATTTGACCCAGCCATCCCTCTGTTGGGTATCTTTCCAAGAGAACTAAAAGAATCATATCACAGAGAAGTATGTGCACCCATGTTTATAGCGGCAGAGTTTGTAATAGCTAAATCTTGGAAACAACCTATTTGCCCATCCGTTGGAAACTGGATAAAGAAGATGTGGTTTTTCTATAAAATGGAATATTACTCAGCCATAAAGAGCGAGAGAATAGATTCATTCATGAAAATGGATATACATATTGAAGATATACTCCTAAGTGAAATAAATAAGTCCCACATGTGTAAATACCAAATAGTTTCCCTGGTGTGAATATTCTGCAACAATGCATAAGATTCTAATAAGATTACTGACATTTAGAAATGGGAGGAAAGGAGCTAAAGGTGTAGGGAAGGTGTGATACGTAGGGGAAGAACAAAAAGGGAAAAGAAAAAAATGTGAGAGAATGAAAAGATGAAAATAAAGTGTTTGTAGATGGGGAGGGGAGGAGGGGGTGAAGGGAGGGCAGAGGTAAGGGGAAAAAAATGAGAATCAAGACTTGCCATGTAAAGGTACATGATCCCAACAATGAATGTAACTGTACTGTATCCCTAAATGTACCAATAAACTCAATTAAAAAAAAAAAAAAAACTGACTAATCTCTTCTTTAATTTCTTCTGTAATCCAATTGTTGTTCAGGAGATTGTTATTCAATTTCCATGTGTTTGTGAAGTTCTCGTAGTTTCTTATGCTAATTGATCTCCAGTTTAATTGCAGTGTACTGATAATATATGAATGTAACTGTACTGTATCCCTAAATGTACCAATAAACTCAATTAAAAAAAAAAAAAAAACTGACTAATCTCTTCTTTAATTTCTTCTGTAATCCAATTGTTGTTCAGGAGATTGTTATTCAATTTCCATGTGTTTGTGAAGTTCTCGTAGTTTCTTATGCTAATTGATCTCCAGTTTAATTGCAGTGTGGACTGATAATATACATGAGCTAACTTCAGTTCCTTTGGATTTACTTAAATATGCTCTATGAGCTAGTATATGGTCTGTTTTTGAGAATGACCCATGTACAGCCAAAAAGAATATCTATTTAGATTTTGTGGGATGGAACACTCTGTAGACATCTATTAAATCCATTTGTTCACAAGCTTCATTCAGTTTTAGTATTCATTGTTTATTTTTGTCTGGATGATCTGTCTATTTGAGACATGGGGTGTTCAGGCCCTCCTCTACAATTGTATTAGTGCTTATGTGGTTTTTCATGCCCCTTAATATTTGCTTTGTATAATTGGGGGATTAGTATTTGGTGCGTATATATTTATGACTGTCATCTCTTTCAATTGGATTGTTCCCTTTGCAAGGGTGTAGTGACGTTCTTTAGTTTTGGTTTGATATTTACTTTGTCTGCAAATAAGATAGCTACCCCTACTTTTTTCCGGGTTCCTATCACATGGAGAACTGTTTTCCATCCTTTTACTTTCAGTCTATGAGTTTTAATTTATACTTTCTTGATTACTGGAGAAATTGAACATACTTTTAAATTTATAGAAAATTTGAATTTCTAATTCTATGAAGTAACTGTTTCTTTTGCCCATTTTCTTCTATTCTGTTTTATTTTCCTGGTTAAGTTTTAGGAATTTATTATATATCCTAAAATACACCATCTGTTTTCCTGTTTCCTTTTATTGTAGAAACTTTACTTGTAACCATCATGTAACAAAATTTGAAACTCTAGCCTGAAAACTTAATCTGTTATTTGATGAGTTTAGTCCATGTATTGTAACTGCTAATACATTTCTACCATCTTATTTCATGATATTTACTCTAGGTTTTCTGATTTTAAAAATTTCTTAACTTACTTTGAATTTTTTTCTTACTTTATTTTATTCTCTTACTAGTTTTGTAGTTATCTACTACATTACCATTTTAAATTCTTATATGAATACATACATAAAATCTAAAAACAGAATAGTTTCCCTCTTTCAGGACTGCCCAAGGATTAATTTGGAAAGTTGGTAACATTGTTACCCTTTAGCACTAAATTCTTCACTGTATATTTCCTAAGAACAGGCCTTTGTCTTATATAACCAAAGTACAATTAACCAAGTCAAGTTTAACATTATGCAATATCATTACACTGTAGCTCATATTTGTATTGAATCAGTTGTCTTGATAATGACCTCGTAACTATATCCCCATTTGTGTAGTTCAGGATTCAATCCAATATTAAAAATTGCATTTAGTTGCCATATTTCTGTAGGCGTATTGACTTTCTTTCTTTCTTGACCTTGAAATTTTTAAGGACTAATTTGTAAAGGCTCTTCAATTTTTTTTTCTTTTATTGAGTTCATTGGTACATTTTAGGTATACAGTACAATTACATTCATCATTGGGATCTTGTACCTTTACATGACAGGTCTTGATTCTCATTTTGTTCCCCTTGTCCGTGCCCTCCCTTCACCCCCTCCTAAGGCTCTTCAAATTTGAGCTAGCATAAAGTTTCACTTATAACTAAATTCAGATTAGTCATTTGGGAAAAAAATAGCACATAACTGATGGTACAACCTTCTCAGCAAATCATATCAGGAGGCCGGTGAAATTGGTTTGTCCTAATAGGGTGATGACAACCTAGATCACTTAGTTAAGGTGGTAAGGTCTGTCTACTATAAGTTACTGCATTTCTCTGTGTAATCAATTGATGATGTATTTAGGTCAATACTTTGAGATTATGTGAATATCCCATTCCTTATGACAATTTCGCCTACTAGTTTTATCAACTTTAATGATTATCTGACCCCACTATTTCTTTCTATTTATTAGTTGGCATTTTATTATTGTTAAGAAAGATCTTTCTCTTCTCCCTTATGTTTGTTTAATCAATATAGATTTATGGGCGGTAATTTTATCTAATAGGTTACAGTCTTTTAATTAATTATTTTATATACAAATTATCACAGATTTATCAGGTGAAAGTGCCTTGAATTTGGCTCCTACATCCTTTTGATAGTCCTCACTATTTATGAGTATTTCCTCTGCAGCAAGATGTTCCAGGCTCATCTTATAATTCTTTTTTTTTCTCATTGAATTTATTGGTACATTTCAGGTATGCAGTACAGTTACATTCATTATTGGGATCTTGTACCTTTACATGACAGGTCTTAGTTCTCATTTTTTCCCCTTATCCTTGCCCTCCCTTCACCCCCTCCTCCCTTCCCTATTTACAAATACTTTATTTCCATTTTTTTATTTTCTCATATTTTTTTCTTTTCCCTTATTTCCTTTCCCCTACTCTTCCCACTTCCGCTACATCTTTAGCCCTTTTCTTCCTATTTCATATTGTCAATTATACCATTATGATCTTATGTACAATTATAGTTTTTGACACCAGAGAAACTATTTGGTATTTATACGTGTGACATTCATTTCACTTGAGTATATCCTCAATATGCATCCATTTTCCTACGAATGGCTAATTTCTCATTCTTTGTGGCTGAGTAGTATAAGTATTCCATTTTATAGAAAAACCACATCTTCTTTATCCAGTCTTATACTTCTTTGCAGCAGTCTGAAATTAGCCTTTACCAATGGAGCTTATTTGCTTTTTGTTTTGATTTGTTTGTTTTTCATTAAGCTTATTGGTACATTTTAAATAAACAATACAATTACATTCATCATTGGAATCTTGTACCTTTACATGATGTATCTTGGTTCTTATTTTTACCCATTTCCCTGACCTCCCTTCACCTCCTCCACCCTTCCCTATTTACAAAAGCTGTTTACATTTTTTCCTTTTTTCGTATTTCTTCTTTTCCCTTCTTTCCTATCCCCTACCCCTCTCACTTCCCCTACTCCTTTAAACCTTTTCTTCCTATTTCACATTATGAATTGTACATTTTGATCCTTATTTACACTTTTAGTTTTTCAAAACAGAGAAACTATTTGGTATTTACACATGCGTGTCCTGTTTATTTCACTTAAGAGTATTGCCTCAGTGTGCATTCATTTAGCTATAAATGTCTCTAGTTTCTCATTCTTTATGGCTGAGTAGTACTCCATTTTATATTTTTTTAAAAAGCATACATCTTCTTTATCCAGTCTCCAGTTGATGAGCAATTTTGCTGTTTCCAAGTTTTAGCTATTACAAACTGTGCCACTATAAACTGTGCATATATTATTGTGGTATGATTCTTTTAATTCTTTTGAAAAGATATCTAGCAGAGGGATAGCTGGGTCAAATGGGACCTCTAATCCCAGCTCTTTGAGGTACCTCTATATTGATTTCCACAGTGGTTGCACCATTCTGCGCTCCCACCAACAATGGAGAAGGGTTCCTTTCTCCCCGCAACCCCACCAACATTTGTTATTGGTTGATTTCTTGATAGTAGCCATTTTTCTGGGGTGAGGTGGAATCTCAGTGTTGTTTTCATCTGCATCTCTTGAATGACCAGTGGTGCTGAACAATTTTTCATATATTTATTTACTCCTTTTACTTTTTTTTCAGAGAAATGTCTGTTCATTTCAGATCCCCATTTTTGAATAGGGCCTTTATCTTTGGGGGTCTGTTTTTCTTTGAGTGCCTTACATATTCTAAATAGTAGAACTTGCAGTTGCTTTTAAGGTAAACCAAAATCCCACGCAGTAAATGTACTCACTGATACTGGTGTCTTCACTGCATTTAGGCCCTTTCAACTGATAGAACTCAAAAATGTGCTTTTATATTTTCAAAACACTTAATGTTTCGTATATACACACACATATACCTGTATCTCTATTTATTCTACTATCCAACTATCAAATTGATAACTACTATTCCAGTTCCCTCTTTCCATGTTTGTAACTCATTTCTCTGTGAAAAATCTGGCTTGCAATATTCTCAATATGTTTACTTACTTGCTCATGCTCCAGAACTTATGGAAGTTAATTGCAAATTGTTATATCATATTGTAGCCAAAACACCAAGCCCACTAAATAGAATTAATATTTTTAAAGATAAAATGAACATACTGTTAAATATGCATGTATTTAATACATAATAGAGTGTTTTTTTCAAATATTCAGTCATTTAATGCATGTCCCTATTAAAATGTAGAACATTTCTATTGTTCAAGAAAATTATTTTGGTCCACTTCATAGTCATTCAGAACCTCCTTATACAATTTTCTGATATACAAAGTATGATCAAAATACACAGTGGATGTTTAAACTTAAAAATTTTATTATAGTAAAAGACACATTGCTATTAATTCCCTTCAAAATACTCCCTCTTGCTTTGAACACAGTCCCACAGTTCTTTCTAATTCCTGAAGCACTTGTGGAATTCCTCTTTCATGAGTATCTGTACAAAGTATGGTAAAAAATACAGTGATTGCTGCTGATGTATGCCATCCAATAGAAAGGCAGCCCCCTAAGAGCAAACCCTTGGAATTAGCTCACGATATTGAGATAGCCATGGCAGTGCAACTAAAGACACTCATGAAAGGTGACTTCCAAAACAGCAGGATAAGTGCATTCAAAGTGAAGGGGAGTGTTTTAGTGGGGGTTAATGACAGTGTGTCTTTTAATAAAATAATATTGAAAATTTAAACATTCATCTTTTTGTTGAATTATACAGGGTGTGCTCTATTCTGCCCAGTTAATCTTGCTCAGAGTAATATCTGAGATCCAGCCACATTGTTTTAAGTGTCAGTAGTTTATTTATTGTAAGACTTCACCATAAATAATATGCCATAATTTGTTTCTTCTCCTCTTTATGGATATTTGAGCTATTTCATTTTGGGTTATTGTGATCAAAACTGTTAAAAATATTCTTCTCCAAATCTTTTGGACCTATGTTTTCCTGTCTCTGCTAACTGATGAGTAAAGGGCAGTGGAATATTTAACTATAGGGAAAAAAAAAAACTGTTAAAGTCCTTTCCAGACTATTTCTACTCTATCATCTTCTGTTACCAATAGCAATGTATGTGAGAGTTCTGGTTGATCCAAATCTTCACTAACATTTAATGCTTTAGGTTTTACCAATCTAGCAAATTCTGATGATATAATTTTATATCTTCTTTTTAATTACATTATTTTTTTAGTATTTATTTTTTATTAATACATTTCAGCAGCATATATGATTACATTCCTTGTGGGAAGGTCCTACCTGCATATAACATCTCAATTCTTTTTTTCATGTCCTAATTTTAACCACTTTTCGATGTTCTCCTAATGGTCATTGATATATCTTTCTTTGTGAAATTTCAGTTCAAGTCTTTAGCCTTTATAAAAATTGAGTACTTTAAAATTATTTACATTTTAGGTCTCTTTCTGTACTTTGAATTTAGATCCTTTGTCAGGTATATTTTTGAATATTTTCTCCCAGTCTCTTGTTTGCCTTTTTTTTTTTTTTTTTGGTACCGGGGATTGAACTCAGGTCCTTGCACTTACAAGGCAGGCCACTGAACCACTGATCTAAATCCCCAGCCCCTTGTTTGCCTTTTTTAGCCCAGTAACGGTATCTTTTATAAATTTTAATGAAGTTTTATTTTACAATTATTGATTTCCATTCTCTAAGAAATATTTATATGTCCATCTCTTCCCCCCACACACACAGATACACGCACAACTGTAAAGAGATTCTTTTATGATTGCTTTTTAGACACTTGGTAATTTGGCTTTTTTTTTTTTTTTTTTTTTTTTTGAGACAGGGTCTTATTATATAGTTCCGGCTAGCCTTAAACTCACTGTGTAGCCCAAGGCTGACCTCAAACTCACTGCAATCTCCTGCCTCAGCCTGAAGTATGTCACCACACCCAGAAATTTTGGCTTTTAGGTTAATATCAATAAACAAATCCCTTCAAGTTGCTGTTTTTTGCTTTGTTTCACTCCAGAATTTATCATCGTTATGTGCAGAACCATTTGCCCATAACATTTACTTCATTGTTTTCTGAAGTGAAACTCTCATTTGTACCATTATACAGCAGTGTGGTTTAGATCCATCCCACATATAAATATATTCCTTTTTAAATCCCTTATTTATTTCTGCTTGTCTTTCCTTATGACTTTCTTATAATCTTTCTTTCTGTGGTATAGCCCTTAAGAATTCTGAGATAGGGCCGGGGATTTAGCTCAGCCATTCAGTGGCCTGCCTCGCAAGCAGGAGGACTCGAGTTCGGTCCCCGGTACGGTGGGTGGAATTCTGAGATAAAATAAGGTAAAATAAATAAAAATTATAATTATAATTAAAAATAATGGAAACAAAGTTTTTGTAAATAGGGAAGGATGGAGGGGCTGAAGGGAGGGCAGGGGTATGGGGGAAAAATTAGAACCAAGATCTGTCATGTAAAGATACAAGAGTCTAATGATGAATGTAACTATACTGTATACCTAAAATATAGCAATAAACTCAATGAAAAAAAATATTCTTTTAAGAGGATCTGTTGCATATAAACTGACTTTTTCTCTGTGTATTTATTTTAGCCTCAGACTTCAAATGATATTTTTCTAGGAATATAAATTTAAGTTGTAATTTTTTTCTCATTATTCTTAATATATTATATTCTAGATTTCTAGTTTTTATGGTAGCCATTGAGATGACAGATATCAGTGTTGTTTCCTTCATGATAAATTGTCATTCTCTCTGATGCGCGCGCGCGCGCGTGTGTGTGTGTGTTTCTGTTTATCCTGTTTTTAGGTCATTATATTTCCTGATTCTCAGGGTTTATATTATTCTAACGTATCTGGGAAATTCTCAGTAATTATCTTCTTGAAGTCTCCTCCTATTTTCCTTATCATTGCTTATAAAACTATGAATACATTGCTATTAGTCTGTTTCATCTCTTCCATACTTCATAGCTTCTTCTATTTTTTATATTTTTGGTACTGGGGATCAAACTCGGATCCTTGAGCTTGTGAGGTAGGCAGTGGAACCACTGAGCTAAATCCCCAGCCCCTATGCTTCATAATTTCTTTGAAAATTTTTACTTATAAAATTTTAAATTATAAAAATTTATTTATAATTTTCTTATAATTTTTTCATATTTTTTCTGTCTGTCTTTTTATTTTGGCCAAATTTTTTAGCTCTGTCTTCTAGTTCACTGATTCTGTATTTATGTCAGATCTAATGTTGTACCTGTTTATTGAATTTAAAAATTTTAAAACTAAATGTATTTTTACATTGATCCATAAAACACAAAAATTATACATACTAGTAGGGTACTGAGTGATGTTCGATACATGTATACATTGTATGATCAGGGTGAACATACCTGTCTCCTCAAACATCTATTACTTCTTCATTATGAAAATATTCAAAACTTTTTCTTCTAGATTTTTGAAATATACAGGATACAGTCACCATCTATGGTCACGTTACAATGCAGCAGTACTAGAGCTTCTTTTCCCTGTCCAACTGTGCCTTAGGCCCATTGATTAGTCCTTCCCCATAGCTCTCTCCCCATGTATTAAATTTTAAATTTTAGAATTTTAAAATAAACAATCTAGTTAATTTTTTAAAAAATCTGCCTGATTATATTTTTAGTCACTTATTTCTGGCATGTATTTCTATTCCCTCCTTATTTCTTTACGCAGG
>NW_022900944.1:35655378-35703686 GCF_012274545.1 Fukomys damarensis
ACGTCTACACACACACACACACACACACACACACACACACACGCGCGCGCGCGCGCGTGTGTGTGTGTGTTTCTGTTTATCCTGTTTTTAGGTCATTATATTTCCTGATTCTCAGGGTTTATATTATTCTAACGTATCTGGGAAATTCTCAGTAATTATCTTCTTGAAGTCTCCTCCTATTTTCCTTATCATTGCTTATAAAACTATGAATACATTGCTATTAGTCTGTTTCATCTCTTCCATACTTCATAGCTTCTTCTATTTTTTATATTTTTGGTACTGGGGATCAAACTCGGATCCTTGAGCTTGTGAGGTAGGCAGTGGAACCACTGAGCTAAATCCCCAGCCCCTATGCTTCATAATTTCTTTGAAAATTTTTACTTATAAAATTTTAAATTATAAAAATTTATTTATAATTTTCTTATAATTTTTTCATATTTTTTCTGTCTGTCTTTTTATTTTGGCCAAATTTTTTAGCTCTGTCTTCTAGTTCACTGATTCTGTATTTATGTCAGATCTAATGTTGTACCTGTTTATTGAATTTAAAAATTTTAAAACTAAATGTATTTTTACATTGATCCATAAAACACAAAAATTATACATACTAGTAGGGTACTGAGTGATGTTCGATACATGTATACATTGTATGATCAGGGTGAACATACCTGTCTCCTCAAACATCTATTACTTCTTCATTATGAAAATATTCAAAACTTTTTCTTCTAGATTTTTGAAATATACAGGATACAGTCACCATCTATGGTCACGTTACAATGCAGCAGTACTAGAGCTTCTTTTCCCTGTCCAACTGTGCCTTAGGCCCATTGATTAGTCCTTCCCCATAGCTCTCTCCCCATGTATTAAATTTTAAATTTTAGAATTTTAAAATAAACAATCTAGTTAATTTTTTAAAAAATCTGCCTGATTATATTTTTAGTCACTTATTTCTGGCATGTATTTCTATTCCCTCCTTATTTCTTTACGCAGGTTAAATATACTTATTTTATATTCTGAATTATTTTAACAGGTTTTCTCCTTATTTCTTTTGAGTCCTACTAATAGTATCTTTTTCTTTATGGATTTTGTGATTTTTGTTTTTATTTTTCCAAAATGAGATCATGTAAACTAGAAAATCTGAGTAAATCCTATGAGACTGGGGTTTAGAACACATTTTCCTGGAAAATTTTTGACTTTGTCTTGCTAGTGCCTGGAAAGCACTAGCAACCAAAGATTAATTTCTCAGTTTGGATATTTTCCATTCCATACATATAGTGTGCTTTCAATGTGACAGCTAACCTGTACTTATGAATTAGCATGCTTATACATCCTGATTTGTCCAAGACAGTCCCAGTTAATACCCTTTATAATGGTGTAATTGTTAATTATAACCTTTCCCATTCTAACAAAATTCCCTTTTTGGGTTATTAATCATGTCCTCTACTAAGAGTACTAAAAGCAAAGACTTTTTGTCTATTCTAATTACAGCCAAGCTTACCAGAAATTTTATTATTTCTCCTTTGGCAGAGCAGAATTTCTAATTCACTCATTCATTGAATGTGTATGTCTCCCAGAATCCTGATTTTACATTAGGGTTTCCATTCCAACTTCTCAAATAAGATGCTTTCAGTTTCTTTCTAGGGGATTGGCAATTGCCCTCAGGGCAGCTGCTGGCTTTAGCATGTTTACCTTTCTGGATTCGTGCTTCTCCTTAGTTCTTTGCCTCTAAGGATTTTCCTTACTTTATTGTGAGCTCAGCTATATATTTTAAAGGATGTTGTAAATCTTTTATCGAGAATATTTAGTTGTTTGGTTGCAGGAAGTTTTTTTCCCTCTAGAACAAAATCCCTGAACTGCTCATAAATATCAACTTAACTGCATGTGGTATTGGAAAGCCAGTTTTTCTACTGTTCATAAAGTTTCAGAAACTTCAGAGTGTATTTCCTACTTGACAGCTTTCACTTGTCCCCCACTTTGTTGAAATAACGGCAAACAGAGGACAATTTAATTGAAGAGAAAATTTAGTTATCTTTTCATATTTTATATTCTCTAGATGGGATTGGAGAACATAAAGTATAATCGCTTTTGTTTTGCTAACAAAGAAATATACAAGTGCCACCAAGGAAGATGAAAAGACTCTATCATTTTATACATTCTATAGATGACTGAATTGAAGCACATAAAGGCTAAATAACTTACCTGTGGCCCACTTATTAGTGGTAGAGCAAATAGTGCAACCCTCATCTAGCTTGTCTAATAGTCATGCCTTTGACAATTACTTCATATGCCCCTTAACAATTATATGTATTCTTCTATCCTAATAAATACATACTCATGAGCAAAGTACTGCTACATTGGTATCCATCATAGCGTTACTAGTACTTTGGGTGTTGGTAAATATCTAAAAGCCACTCAGCAAAGGAAATAAGAATATAAAAGAATTTCATCTTATTAAAGGTTATTAATAATATGGGAAAATGAAGTCTTTTTTATCCTAAATCATAAATGCTTTCCATTTCTTTACTCATTCTATTCCACCTCCATGGAAGGCTCTTCCCTGTTTGTGTATCTGAAAATTTTCTTGTTTCTTTCAAATACAGCACAAATGTTAACTCAACTTCTATAGGCCTCCTATGAATACCATCCTCCCCATAAATTTGTTCCAGCAGAATCAACAACCTGTTTTCTCATAGAATTTTTCCAAATCTTTATGATAGCACTTATTATGTTGAATCATATTGTCATCATTTTATAGGTCAGAATGGTTGAATATGAGCAACATCACTGATTAAACCTAAATTTATTGTTTATATGTATATCCAGATAGATTTAGGTGTAGGGACCATGTCTCACCTACCTTTGTTTCTCTAATTTAGTGCCTGGAGATATGCTCAAAAGATCAATGTCTTATCAAATGAATGTCCATAGCCCACAGGCCATCTATGGCATGAGTATCAACCAACCAGTATGGACACTACACTAAACAGCTGCTAAGGCTGTCCCCATTCTACCTGCTGCACACCCAATGCCACAGAAACATGCAGAAAAATCCCTTTAGGATTTTAATGCACACCTCCAAATACGATTCTTGCCAACTACATTCAGTGCTTCAAACATCTATGCAGTAGTACCACCAAATATCACTTTAACCCTAGGAACAGAGAATTCAGGATTTTTTTAAGTAACCAGTTCTGTCTTAGAGCACTTCTCATTTCTAGAAAATTATTTCTTCCATTACAATTTATCTTCTTTCACTTCACTTACAGAATCAGCCTAATTACATGCTGAAGGACATTGGCACAAGTCATTCCTTTCCTAGATGACATTTCTTCAGATATTTGACTATGGCTGTCATATGAAATGCCCCCAAGTCATTTCTTCCAAAAATAAACTTTCCTCAGTTTCTTAAACCAAACTTTATCTTGCCTGGCTCATCCCTTATTCCCTCTGACATTTTATTTATCTGTGATGCAGAGGAGAGCTGGACTATCATCTTCCTCAACCTCGTTTAGGTAATGATTTGATAGCATGTTGCCTATGATTGTGTGATACACTAAGGAATTCCTTGTGGTTTAAAAAGAGATTACAAACCCACTCCAGGGAAGCTACGTTATAGAAAGGACAGGCTAAACAATTAACACTACAACAAAAGCAATTAACCCAAACTATGCAACAAAACTATCAATAGAGCTTTTTTAAAAACTGGCCAATGGCCCATGCAAAAATTACCAAATATAGCAGTCCAGGTATGGAATCTTTGAAATTGACATGGGAGGTAATTCAAAGGAGTGGTTAAGAGTGCATGTTCTGGGGCCAGACTATGAATGTGGTTTCAAATTGAGACACATGTAATTTTGTAAATACTTAAACTTTGTGTATGTCTTCATCTCTAAAAATGTATAATGACCTTAAAAGGCTGCTGTGAAGATTAAATTTTATAAGAATCTAAGAACCACTTAATAGGTATTAAGTAAATATTATCTATAATTATGATCTATGTGTATTTAAATCTCTGCTGCTGAACACATAACTTTCTCTAAAATAGACCACATATCAGGCCATAAAGCTTGCTTAAATAAATATGAAAGAATTGAAATAATGCCAGGCATATTATCAAGTCACAGTGCAATGAAACAAGGAATCAATGGTAAGAGAAACCACAAATATTATGTAAACACATGGAGAGTAAACAATACACTCTTGGATAACCAGTGGTTAACAGAAGAAATCAAATAGTTCCTAGAATTAAATGATAATGTCAGTGCAACATTCCAGAACCTATGGGTTACAATGAAAGCATTTCTAAGAGGGAAGTTTATAGCTGTGAATGACCACATCAAAAAACAGAGCAGATCCTAAATAAATAATTTAAAGGTGCATCTCAAGACCCTAGAAAGATAAGAATAATCTAAATCCTTTTGGAAAAATACAGGTCAAATGGAACCACTAATCCTAGTTCTTTGAGGTATCTCCATATTGACTTCCATAGTGGTTGCACCAATCTGCACTCCCACCAACAATGGAGAAGGGTTCCTTTCTCCCCACAACCCCACCAACATTTGTTATTGTGTGATTTCTTGATAGCAGCCATTCTTTGTGGGGTAAGGTGGAATCTCAGTGTTGTTTTCATCTGCATCTCTCGAATGACCAGTGATGTGGAGCACTTTTTCATATATTTATTTGCTGCTTTTATTTCTTTGTCTGAGAAATTTCTGTTCATCTCAGATGCCCATTTTTGAATTGGGTCCTTATATTTGGGGGGGCTGATTGTTTTGAGTTCTATATGTTCTATTTTGCAGTGCAGAAGCTTTTTAATAAGATGAGATCCCAGTTGTTGATTCTTTCTGGTAGTTCCCATGCTACTGAGGATTTGTTCATAAAGTCTTTTCCTATGCCAGTGTCTTCCAGAGTTCTGCCTAACTTATCTTCCAGCAAATTTAGTGTTTCTGTTTTTATATTTAGATCTTTAATCCACTTTGATTTTAATTTAGTGCCTGGTGACAGATAAGGGTCTAGTTTTAATCTTTTGTAGGTTGAGATCCAGTTTTTCCAATACCATTTATTAAAGAGGCCATCTTTCCTCCAGTGGGGACAGTCAGATCCTTTGTCAAAGATGAGGTAGCTGAGTGCATCTAGAGTTGTTTTTGTGTCTTCCAATCTGTTCCACTGACCTTCAGGTCTGATTGTTTGCCAGTGCCATGCTGTTTTTATCACAGTAGCTTTGTAGTATAGTTTCAAATTGGGAAATGTTATACCCACTGCCATGTGTCTGTTGCCTAGGATGGCTTTGAGGCCATACTCTTAAGTGAAGTTAATAAGTGACACATGTGTAAATACAAAGTAGTTTCTCTAATGTGAAGAAGTAAAAGTATAAATAAGAATCAAAATGTATAATTGATATTGAGTAATAGGAAGAAAAGGTCTAAAAGAGTAGAGGAAATGGGAGGGGTAGGGGAAAGTATAAAGGGAAAAGAGAAAACGTGGAAAGGAAAAGCATGGAAACAATGTCTTTGTAAACAGGGAAGGCTAGAGGGGCTGAAGGGAGGGCTGGGGAATGGGGAAAAATCAGAACCAAGATATGTCACATAAAAAGACAAGATCCTGATAATGAATGTAACTGTATTGTATACCTACAATGTACCAATAAATTTAATTTTAAAATATTAATAAATAATAATAATAAATTTTTGATAAAAATTTAAAAAAAGAATAATCTAAATCCAAATCTAGTACAAGGAAGAATATTACAAAGATCAGAATGGAAATTAATGAAATTGAGACTAGAAAAAATGCAAAGAACTAATGAATTGAAAAACCAGTTCTTTGAAAGGATAAACTAAATAAACAAACCCTTAGCCAAACTTAGAAAAACAAAAAGAGAGAAAGACCATATCAATGCAATTAGAAAGGAAAAAGGTGAAATCACAACAGACACATCCAAAATCTAGATGATTATAAGTAACTGCTAATGTACATGTACGAAGACAAAATAAATCTCTGTTGCTGATTTTCATCCACAGGCTAAAAAAGCACTGATATCAATCATGGTGTAACAATATAGTCACCTGTCAAGGGAACAGAGAGCAGATGATCACCATACCTTTCTCAAACAAAAATTCCATTCCTAATTCCTTCCATGTGCCCATTACCACAGTGAAACCACATAGACCTCAGTTCTCAAATGGCTATCAGAACAAAACTCCTGCTAACAATGCCTCTACTTCCCTTTCTACGCTCACTGAATGCTCTAGATCAGGGCTTCTCACACCTTACAAGTTACTTCAAAAAGTGTACTTTTAAAAAAGTGTTACTTTCATGTGTCACATAGATTTGCCAACCTTTAATATTACTAAGCAAAAACATTAAAATTATAATCATATCTCTTATCATAAAAATACATTGTAATACTAAAGATTATAACATCAAGATAAATAATAATCCTTAATAATATTCAACCTAAACCTATAACTTCTGTTTGTCTTGTGACTGTGGTTTAATTGCATGTTTATAAATTACAGATAGAGCAAACTTATCAGAGTAAACATTATTTTCTTTGCCTGAATCTTCACTTGCAATTATAATTATGCATATGTGAAAAGAGTCTCTAAATTTGGTAAATGCTACCTAAATAGGAAAAAAATGACACTCTTGATTTACAACTCAGTTTTGGAATATTTCTATTGCTGTGATTTGTTTTTATTTACTAAGTTGGGTTTGTCTTGACTGTCTAGTTGAAAATTTATAGAATAAATAGCTATATTTTAGAATAAAATACCATATATTTCCATATTCAAGTATTTCTTGCTTTAGCTAAGGAAAATTCTTCCAATTAGACTGAGGAAAATATCTGTCAGTAGTTAGTGCTAATAGAGACACCAGAGAATTCTCCCCACCTTTAAGAAGGCCTATGTATTAAGTACACACAGAAGAAAGCATAGAAAAAATACTGGCTATGACACAAAATTGATTGCTTTCCTCTTACACTACTGTGCCCTTGTAACCTAGGGCATGTAGAGCAGGCTGGCAGCCATCGCATTACAGATTTAAAAGTGCTGGAATCTCTTGGTCCTGTAGCAGGTTTCCTGATGGATTGGTGAGTAATGTACTTGAAGAGTGCATTACCGAACTTCAGACTAATGGCCACCTCTTGCCCATGGCCTTTATGGTAGATCATTCATTGTGCTGCCTCATCAGCTTCCTGCCAGTCTGTATCTGGCATGAGCACTGCCTGTTCCAAAGCTGATTAATATCCTGGGAATGAGTTCCACTACAGATTTCAGTGTGGATTACACAAAAGTGGGAATGTTCTGGTGCTGTGGGGACAGCCAACTTCTCTTTATAAATAAAAGAAAAAATTCTTAATTTATGTATTGTCAAAATAGATCTACACAAATTATAGATTTGCTATTGTTAATTATAATAAGCATATTAAAAGAGTAATCACAAAAATCTTCTCTTTTGTGCTTTAATCAGCACAAATGTATCGTATTTCTTTAAATTCAACTTTCTGAAATTGAGTATGTGGAATAAGAAACAAAAGCAAATAATAGAAGAGCACGTGTAACTCAAAACTAAGTGCAGACTACAATTTTAGGGGAGTATGAAAGAGAAGTCAAAGATAACTGCAGGAATAAAAAAGCATTAATGGAGGAGATACAAGTTAAATTTACTCTTAAAGACAAAAATTAGGGTAGGGAATAGAGAAAGTGAATATTCCAGGTCAGAAAATACCATGAGTCAAATCCTAAAAGTATAGTATTAAAAATCATGACATGTTAATAGATTAGAAGGAAGAAAAGCCTTAATAGAGCAGAAGATATGGGTTTGGAAATAGAAGTAGTAGAAAATCAAGTACAAGCTGAGAAGACTTATAATTCTGGAAATGTAGCTAGGCCATCTTTGTGAGATAATTGAATAGTCATGAGGTAATGAAGGTGAAGGCCCTGTGAAAGGATTATCATTCTTCAAGATAAAAAAGAGAGAAAACTAGCAGAAGGACCTGAGTTTGATCCCCAGCACCAAAAAAACAAACAAACAAAAAGAGAGAAACTTGAGCTATCTCTGCCATGCGAGGAGAGCAGGAAAAGACAGCCATTTGAAAACCAAGAAGAGAGCCCTTATCAGACACTGAATCAGGTGGCATCCTAATTTGGACTTTCTAGCATCCAGAACTGTGAGAAATAAATTTTGCTGTTTAAGCCATCCAATTTGTTATATCTTGTTATGGTAGGCTGAACTATTTAAAATAATAAATGTTTAAGGTTATTATACCTTCTAAATATGTAACCCTTTATTACTATGAAGTTTACTTTTTAAAATTCCAGATAATTTTATTTATTCTGAAATATATTTTGATATTAGTTCAACTACTCCAACTTTCTTTTGTTTAGTGTTAGCAGAGTAAATCTTTCTATTGTGTTTTTAACTGATTTGTGCATTTATATTTAGAGACTGTTAAAAGACAGAGAGTAGTTGTATCTTACTTTTTATTCAATATTATAGTCCTTGCCGCTTAGGCTATTCTAGTTCTGCATGATACAAATACTGGTGACTAAATTCAAATCTATAATTTTCAAGATTTTCTGATTGTTTAAGATATTCTACGTTCCTCTTTTCTTCTTTTTCTGGTTATTATTGGATTGACTGTTTTGATTCTATTTATCACTTTCTCTAGCTAACTTTGACTTTTTGTATTGGTAGATTTTTTTTTTAGTGTTTAGAATACACATATTTAGAATACACATATTTAGAATACACCATGACTACCTCAAGTAATACTGTACCGTTTCACAGACAGTATAAGAACCTTAGAAAAATGTACTTCCTTTTTTCCCCCTTCCAGCATTTGTGTCAGTTACCACACGTTTTTATTTTGTTTGCTTGCACTGCTGGGAATCAAACCCAAGACTTCACACATGCTACCCAAGCACTCTACCACTAACCTGCACTCTCAGTTCTACTCTTTCTTGTTTTAAACCCCATACAACGTTTTGTGATTATTTTTATTTAAGGACTTTATTGAAGTTGTGAATTCATTGTATATCATTTGGGAGAGAAATTTGAAGGAGCTGATCACTACTCAGCCTGCACTGTCTTCATTTACCTACATGTCACTATAAAATATTTTAATGAGATGGAGAGTAGTAATCTAAAAAGAGATTCTCTGCTTCAGACAAAAATTAGACTTATAGGATTAAAGATGATTTGTGGATTTTTTTTCTTTCACAATGAGACAGGTGATCCAAATGTGCTACCCATATTTCTTTCATGATATTTTGTAGCCATACAATCAACAAATAGGAAAAGATGGCAATGTAGCATGGAGGTTTTGTTAAGTTTATAAGTTATTATTCCCACAAGGTACTTATTTTGTGCAAGTTAGAGCAGCCAAATACGAAGTATCAATACAGCTGAAGACAGTATACTATTGAAGAATATGATATGAATATGATAATCATTCGCCCCATGTTTTTCTTTTTGACAAAGTTGAACTTCAACTTTTGTAAATATAACTGAATTGTGAATGAAGATTAGACAAATGTATCATAGGAGACACGCCTATAGAATTACAGTTGAATATGATAAGTACCATAGTGAAAACACAGTTCTCATGGATCATAAACAAAACAACACCTATTTGAAGAATCCAGGAAAATTTCTGCCAGAAGCATTTTTTTAAATGTTGAAAAGCGGCCTTTTACACTGCAGAGGTCTACTGAAATCATGTACACGGAATAGCAGGAAGGCAGGGAGTTTTGGAAAGAATATTGGAGGAAGGAATTGGAAGTAGTGGATGTGAATAGTAATTTAAGGAGGAGATAGAAAAGAGGAGAAATATATGTGCTAACTCAAAAGTGCAAGTACTTTTATCCTTTGCAAGAAATTTTGACTTTTATTCTTAGACCAAGAATTCTTACCCTGGTGCCACATAGCACTACTTGAATCATGGGTTTTGTGGGAAAACTTCAAGGGAATCAGTAAATAAAGAAATTACATGGGGAAAACCTTGTGTCTATTTGTGGATTTTGCCTCTATTGTTGAATTTATTGGCATAAAATTGTTCATAATAAGTCATTCATAACTCATAACTTTTCCTTATCTTCTTAAAATCTGTAGTAGTGTCTTTCCTTTCCCTAGTGATCCTGATAATTTGTGTTTTTTCTACTTTTCCTATTGTTAGTTTTTATCATGGTTATTATATTCTTCAGATAAACAACTTCTGTGATTTAGTCTATTTTGTATTTCATTGATGTCCATTCTTTATTGCTTCATTCATTCTATTACTTTCCTTTACTTTGCTTCTTTTATCAGATTGTTGCTTTTATTTTAGATCTTTAATAAGGAAGTTGATCTGATGAACACTAATTTGGAGATGTATGATACACTAGAAAGCAAAACAGACTCGCAAATCTAAGTACATGGAAATGGGAGAAATAGGGCCACTGTTTCCGGCAGCCTTACTGTCCCTTGCAGGGTGAAATTTTTTCCTCAAGTGGCAGAATGGTGAGCTAGACCAAGATCCTACAATGTATGCACTTATAGCTTATGATGTGTAGTAGAAATGAATTTTTCAAGTGTTGAGTAACATTTTGTTTTATTTTATTTTACAAATTATCTCTTTTTGCTGTTTAGGTGTCTGTTTATTGGAGTCTCAGTATTGATACTAGATATAGCTCTATGTGTTAGATATATGACTATGGCAATGTATGATTAAAAAATATGGCTGATATTTATATCTTGAAGCTTTATTATTTTAAAAGACACATTGCCATGAACCACTCTCCCACCTCCAAGATACTTGCTCTGGCTTCAAACACACCTATTGCATTGTTCTTGGCACCCTCTAAAGCAGTTCTAGAAGTCTCTTTAGTGAGTGTTTTTATTTGTGTTGTCATGGCTGCCTGGAAGTATTCAATCACTTAAAAGCATCTACCTTTCATGGTCTTTTCTTTGATTCTCATAGTAATAACTTGTATTTTTAAATAAGCTTTAAATCTATGATTTTTCCTTGTAAGTGTACCTGCCTCTCACTACTCCTGATATGTTTTTTATTTTTATTCCCTTGAAAATCTCCCCAATTCCTTTTTTATTTTTTTTCTGTGTTCCACGGGTATAATAGAAGTCAATTGTTTAATTTCCAAATGTTGGGGAGATTTTTAAAATTTATTTCTAGTTTAAATCTGTTGTTATTCTATAGTATTCTGTATAATTTTGATATTTTGAACTTTATTAAGACTCATTTTGTGGCTCAGCATATGATACATGTTATGGTTTAAATCTATACTAGCCCCAAAAGTCTACTGTGTTCAGAAGTAAGGGTTTTGGAAAACATTTGGATCATGGAGACATTATACTCATCAGTAGATTGATCCATTGTTGAGTCTCTACCTAAACGTGTTGTTAGGAGATAGGGAATGGTTGGAAGAGTTGTGACGCTAGGGACATGCCTAGGGAGGGTATATATCCCTCCTCAGCACCTCTCTTTTCTCTTTTTCCTGGCTGCTCTAAGGTGAGCAGCTCTCCTCTGCCATGTACTTCCACCACACTGTTTATGCCTTGGAACCAGCCAACCATGGTCAGAATCCCCCAAAACTGTGAGCCAAATTAAACCTCTACATCTAAGTTGTAGATGTCAGATATTTTGTCCCAGTGATGGAAAAGTGACTAATACAAAAAAATTGGTACCACAGTGGAATTGTTCCTATAACTGTCCCTAACTATGAAGCCTTAGGAATTTGATTTCGGGAGGAGTTTGGAAAGGTTTGGAGATGCAGGCTGGAGGAGCCTTAGAATGCTGTAAACAGAGATTGATGGGGAGTTCTGGTGAAAGCTCAGAAGAACAGAAAGTTAATATGAATGTAGAGAATAAAGGCCAGGCTCAGGTTTTAGTTGGAAACAAGGACTCTGTTGGCAATTAGACTAGATGTGATGTGTATTATACTGTAGCAGAAAATAGGTGTACATTTTGAGACTGCAGGAGACTGACATTAAGGACAGTAAGCTAATAATCTTGAGGAAATTTCAACAAATCCCAACATTCAGGATGTGGCATGTGTATTGCTGGCTGCTTTTACCTAGATTTATGATAAAAATTGGGAGCAAAAAGCAGGGAAGAAAATTTGAAAAAATTAACTTTGGATCCAGAAGAAACTACATGAAAGTTGGAAGCAAAAGAAATGTAGTTGCTGATGTAGTTCCATTAGAAAGCAAGTACTTTAAGAAGAAAGATACCTTGAGAACATCTGAGAAGTCAGCAAGACCATCAGAGGCTAAAAACTGAACATTTTCTTTGAGAACAGAATCTCTGTGGTATCTGCTCAAGCTGGGCCTCCTAGGGAATTGGTTCTCTGGCATTCATTTTACTGTACTCAACTATCCTGGCACTCAGAAAGAACTGTAGCCATGGTACAAGAGGGCCCAGCTACTCCTCAAGCTGGCATTCAAACTTGGCATTATCCATGTAATACTGGTTTTCAGGGAGGCAGAATGCAAGACTTATGGAGTCAGGGTGTCCTACTCCTAGATTTCAAAAGTAGTCTTGGAAAGCCAAGCAATGTGACCCTGAGGAGGCACTGCACAAAACTAAGAAAGTGAAGCCAAAGGTATAGGGGAGGCCCCAGGAAGTTGGAAATGCTAGAAATGTGGAATGTCTGCTGAGGAAAACCACTGGCAGTGAGCACAGCTAGCCCAAAAGAGAGGCCATGTAGACTACAACCACAAGGCCATGGTGGTGGGGCTGCCCAAGCCCTCTGGAACTTGTGTCTCAACACTATGTGCCCCGGATGCTAGATATGGGGCTAAAGGACTGAATGTTTGCCATGCTGGATTTGATCTTGCTTTACTCTGATTCCTTTCTACTCCTTTATTCCTCTCTTTGGAAATGGAAGTGTTTATCCTGTGCCACTGTATATTAGAAATATTTAATTTTTGCAGGGGCTTACAGCTAAGAATTTGTCTTGAGTCTCAAGGACTTTGGTCTTGGTCTTTTCAGCTCTATTGAAACTGCTAGGACTTTGGTGACTCTTAAAAATGGACACCGTGCTGGCTTGGACTCAGAGCCACCTCTGCTGTGCGGTCTGGCCCAAACTACGGGCCTCCTCTGGAGCCGCACCGTTTCCAGTGGGCGGCACTGATTGGCTGTGACACAGCACCAGGAGGGTAGCTGTGTGGGCGCCCCTGAGCACCATTGCCCCCCTTC
Source organism: Fukomys damarensis (assembly GCF_012274545.1). Lineage (NCBI taxonomy): Eukaryota > Metazoa > Chordata > Mammalia > Rodentia > Bathyergidae > Fukomys > Fukomys damarensis. The sequence continues at coordinate 35,668,574 of NW_022900944.1, forward strand.
CCCCAGCTATTAGATCCCCTGACTGAGCCAGTCCTTGGACGCACTCTGCAGAGGCATGGCGGGCTATAAAGGGTGGTGATTGATCCTATTATGTTCCTGATTGTATTGATAGAGATAAAGGATACAGATTGATTTGATAAGTTGTTTTTTCAATTATGAAAATGAGATTGTCTATAAGTCATTAGAGAATCAAAGACTGGGACGCAACGATACCAGGAAGATTAAATGACCCAGAGATAGAATCAAGGGCAACCCAACAGCAAAAATAAAGATGAGAAAACACTTAAGCAAGCCACAAAAACAGACTTCAAGTCCACCAATGGCAAACAGTAGGGCAAAGGAGGATGAAAAATTATATAGTGAACCTCTGGGACATTCAGAACTCACAGCACAGGAAGTAAAAAAACTGATCAATCAAGCTCTAGAAAAATTCAAAACAAATTATTTCCCAGATAACCATAGAGATGGTGAGCAAAATGAAAGACATGATTCGAGACTCCAGAACAGAAACTGACCAAAAAATAGATGAGCTTAGGAACATAATAGAAGCCATGAAGGCCCAGAATAAGAAAGAAATGGAAACAATGAATGTCCAACATAGGAAAGAAATGGAATCCATTAAACAGATTCAAACAGATATACAGGAGATTAAAAACTCTATTGAAAGCATACGCAACAGAATAAAAGATTGTGAAAATAGAATCTGATATAGAAGATAGGATAGCAGTGACCATGAAAAGAGAGGTCTCTTAAAAACAGTAAGGGATCATGAGAAATCGATCCAACAACTCCTAGATGATGCAAAGAAGAACAACATAAGACTGATAGGAATCCATGAAGTACCAGGAGAAAATGCAAATGACTTAAAAAAGCTGTTCAAAGAATTAATGACAGAAAACTTCCAAACAGAGGAGAAGAATTAGACATACAGATAATCATGGCATATAGGACACCAACTAGCCATGATCAAAAAAAATCTACACCTAGATATATAATAATCAAGATCCCAGAAACCCAACAGAAGAACAAAATACTACAAGCAGTAAGAGAAAAGAAACAAATCACATGCAAAGGAAAGCCCATCAGAATCACAGCAGACTTTTCAACACAAACCCTCAGGTAAAGGAGAGCCTGGAGTGAGGTATTTCAAGTCCTAAAAGAAAAAACCTAAAAACAAGACTGATGTATCCAGCAAAACTCTCTTTCAAAATATATGGAGAAAAAAGATACTTCCATGGCAAAGAACACTTGAGAAACTTCATGAATACTAAACCAGCACTAAAAAGAATTTTTAACAATATCCTAGAAGAAGACAATGAAGATCACAACACCAGGAGGCCCGACAGAGCAAATCAAATAGCCAAGGCAAGAAACTAAAAAGGAGAAGACAAAAAATAAAAAAAGTCAGCAAAAGGACAATAACATGACAATAATAAGTCAGTACATATCAATTATAAATATCAATGTCAATGGCTCAATTCACCAATCAAGAGAAATAGATTGGCAGAATAGATTAAGAAGCAAAATCCAACAATATGTTGTATACAAGAAACACGCCTAGTGCAAAAAGAAGCCCATAGACTGAAAGTGAAAGGATGGAAAACAATTCTGCATGCAACAGGAGCCCAGAAAAAAGCAGGGGTAACAATCTTATTTGCAGACAAAGCAAACTTCATACCAAAACTGATTAAGAGAGACAAAGAAGGCCAAAACATCCTTGTAAAGGGAACAATCCAAGAGGAAGATGACAATCATAAACATATATGCACCAAATATAAATGCCCCCAACTATGTAAAACAAGTAACATGAAAAACCAAATAACCACTAAAACAATTGTAGTGGGGGATCTGAATATCACTTTACCACAAATAGACAGATCATCTAGGCAAAAAATCAACAATGAAATACTAGAACTGAACCAAGCTTTTGAACGTAGGGACTTATTAGATGTCTATAGAGTGTTCCACCCCACAAAATCAGAATATACATTCTTTTCAGCTGCACATGGGTCATTCTCCAAGATAGATCACATACTAGCTCACAAAACAGGTTTGAATAAATGCAAAAGAATTGAAGTTATTCCCTGTATAGTATCAGATCACAGTGCAATAAAGCTGGAGATCAATAGCACAAGAAACTGTAGGAAATTCACAAACACATGGAAATTGAACAACACTCTCCTGAACAATCAATGGATCACAGAGGAAATTAAAGAAGAAATCAGACAGTTTTTAAAAATAAATGAAAATGCCCATACAACATACAGGAATCTATGGGACACAATGAAAGCAGTTCTGCGTGGAAAATTCATAACACTGAATGCCCACACTAGGAAAACAGAGCAAGCTCAAATAAACAACTTAATGATGACTATTAGACTCCTAGAAAAACAAGAGCAAGAAAAACCCAAAGCTCAAACAAGAGAAGAAATTATGAAGATTAGAGCAGAAATCAATGCAATGGAAACTAAGAAAATTATACAAAAAATAAATGAATCGAAGAGTTGGTTTTTTGAAAGAATAAATAAAATTGATAAACCCTTAGCAAACCTTATCAAAAAAAGGAAAGAAAAGGCCCAGATTCAAGCTATCAGGAATGAAAAAGACAAAGTCACAACAGATCCCACAGAAGTCCAGAGAATCATTAATACATACTATGAGAACCTGTACTCTAATAAAATGGAAAACACAGAAGAAATGCACAGATTTCTAGATACTTATGAATTACCAAAGTTGAATGAAGAAGATAAAAACATTTTAAACACCCCTATCACGATCAATGAAATTGAAAATGTAATTAAAAACTGACCAACAAAGAAAAGCCCAGGTCCTGATGGATTCACTGCTGAATTTTATAAGACATTTAGAGAAGATGTACTGCCATTACTCGTCAGACTTTTCAATGAAATTGAAAGAGAAGCAATACTTCCAAATTCATTCCTGGAAGCAAATATTACTTTGATTCCCAAACCTGGAAAAGATGTAACTAAAAAAGAGAACTACAGGCCAATCTCCTTAATGAATCTAGATGCAAAAATCCTCAAAAAGATACTAGCAAATAGAATGCAGAGGATCATCAAGAAGATCATACATCCTGACCAAGTCAGATTTATTCCATGGAAGCAAGGATGGCTCAACATACGTAATCAATAAATATAATACACTATATTAACAAAGTCAAGGACAAGAACCACATGATCCTCTCAATAGATGCAGAAAAAGCATTTGACAAAATTCAACACCCATTCATGATAAAAACTCTGCAAAAAATTGGGATAGATGGTCTGTGTCTCAACTTAATAAAGGCTATCTATGATAAACCAACAGCCATCATATTAAATGGCCAAAAACTAAAAACCTTCATGTTAAAATCAGGAACAAGACAAGGATGTCCACTATCACCACTCCTCTTCGATATAGTTCTGGAAACATTAGCTATAGCAATTAGACAAGAGAAAGAAATTAAAGCAATAAAGATAGGAAAGGAAGAAGTTAAACTGGCATTATTTGCTGATGATATGATACTCTACATTGAAGACCCAAAAAACTCCACCAAAAGACTTCTAGACTTAATTGACACTTTTAGCAGAGTAGCTGGATACAAGGTCAACACCCAAAAATCAACAGACTTCTTGAAAACAAATAACAGACTCACTGAGAAAGAAATTAGGGAAACAATTCCTTTCACAATATCACCCCCAAAAAATGAAGTATCTGGTAATCAATCTAACAAAAGAAGCAAAAGACCTCTACACTGAAAACTATAGCACCCTGAAAAAAGAGATCGAGGAAGATATAAGAAAATGGAAACATGTCCCCTGCTCCTGGGTAGGAAGAATCAACATAGTGAAAATGGCCATATTACCAAAACTGCTAGACAGATTCAATGTAATGCCAATTGAAATCCCAACACTATACTTCACAGAACTAGAAAGAAGAATCCAAAAATTCATTTGGAACCATAAGAGACCTAGAATAGCAAAAGCCATCCTAGGCAACAGACACATGGCAGCGGGTATAACAATTCCCAATTTGAAACTATACTACAAAGCTACTGTTATAAAAACAGCATGGTACTGGCAAAGAAACAGACCTGAAGGTCCGTGGAACAGATTGGAAGACACAAAAACAACTCCAGATGCACTTAGCTTCCTCATCTTTGACAAAGGAGCTGAAAGTTCCCACTTAAGGAAAGATAGCGTCTTTAATAAATGGTGTTGGAAAAACTGGATCTCAGCCTGCAAAAGATTAAAACTCGACCCTTATCTGTCACCAGGCACTAAATTAAAATCAAAGTGGATTAAAGATCTAAATATAAAAACAGAAGCATTAAACTTGCTGGAAGATAAATTAGGCAGAACTCTGGAAGACATGGCATAGGAAAAGACTTTATGAACAAATCCTCAGTAGCATGGGAACTACCAGAAAGAATCAACAACTGGGATCTCATCTTATTAAAAAGCTTCTGCACTGCAAAAGAAACCATCAACAGAACTAAGAGACAACCTACAATGTGGGAAAAACTTTTTACCAGCTGCTCCTCAGACAAAGGACTATTATCTAAAATATATAAAGAACTCAAAACAACCAGCCCCCGCAAATATAAAAACCCAATTCAAAAATGGGCATCTGAAATGAACAGACATTTCTCAGACAAAGAAATAAAAGCAGCAAATAAATATATGAAAAAGTGCTCCACATCACTGGTCATTCGAGAGATGCAGATGAAAACAACACTGAGATTTCACTTCACCCCTCAAAGGATGGCTGCTATCAAGAAATCACACAATAACAAATGTTGGTGGGGTTGTGGGGAGAAAGGAACCCTTCTGCATTGTTGGTGGGAGTGCAGACTAGTGCAACCACTATGGAAGTCAATATGGAGATACCTCAAAGAACTAGGATTAGAGGTTCCATTTGATCCAGCCATCCCTCTGTTGGGTATCTTTCCAAAAGAATTAAAGGAATCATACCACAGTGATATATGTGCGCCCATGTTTATAGTGGAACAGTTTGTAATAGCTAAAACTTGGAAACAGCCCATCTGTCCATCAGTTGGAAACTGGATAAAGAAGATGTGGTTTTTCTATAAAATGGAGTACTACTCAGCCATAAAGAATGAGAAAGTAGATTCATTCATAGGTAAATGGGTACATTTTGAGGATATACTCCTAAGTGAAATAAATAAGTCACACATGTGCAAATACTGAATAATTTCTCCGGTATGAAAAACTAAAATAGTACTCAAGATCCTAACAGGACAATTAGCAACGTGAAATAGGAATAAAAGGACCAAAGTTGTAGGGACAGTGAGAAGGATAGGGAAAGGGGAACAAGGGAAAAGGAAAAAAATATGAGAAAATGTAAAAATGGAATTAAAGTGTTTGAAGGTGGTGAGGGGAGGGGGGGGTGAAGGGTGGGTGGGGACAAGGGGAAAAATGAGAACCAAGACCTGGCATGTAAAGGTACAAGACCCCAGTAATGAATGTAACTGCACTGTCTACCTAGAATGTACCAGTTGGACACCGTGACATTTCTGACTTGGAGCCGGCAAACCATGGGCTTCATTCTCCAAAACCATGAGTCAAATTAAAACTTCTACTTTATTGAGATGTGTGGATATTTTGTACCAGTGACAAAAAAGTAACCAGGTGAATGTTCCATGGAAACATATGTTTGTTTAAAATAGTTATTCTATCTATCTTCGGTCTTGTCAATATTCTTTTGTTAAATTTTAACATTATTATGCCTTCTTCATGAAGTGACTTTTTTTGGTGGGGGTACCAGGGGTCAAACTCAGGTCCATGCTCTTGCAAGGCAGGCAGCAGAACTGCTGAGCTAAATCCCTGGCCCATGAAGTGACTTTTTTATCATTATAAAATATCTCTTTCTATCTATGACAATACTACTTCTTTTGAAATCTACTTTATCTGATATTAAGTGTCACACTGGCTTTCTTATTATTGGTTTTTTATCCTCTTAATTTCAACATATCAGTGTACTTATACATATACATTTCATAAATAGTATATAATTAGGGTTTTATTTAAAATTTTCATTTTTCTGCCTTTTAATTATAATTCTTATAATTTATACTTAAATGTGAATAATAACATGGCTGACTTTATGTGTACCATCTTGCTACTTATTTTCTGTTTTTTCCATCTGTTCTTCCTTTGATCTTTATTTCGTATCTTCTTTTGGAATAAGTAGGTTCAGTAATTCTGTCTCATCTTTTCTATTTGATTATTAACTCTATCTCTTTTCGGCCAGGAGTTACACATGTATTACGTCCTTAAGTTAGCATAATCTATACTTACATGTAAACTAAGAAGCTTCAATATTATAATTATATTTATCACCATCTATAGTTTGTACTATTTTTGCCATTTTACACTTACCTACTTTTTCTTTCCTTTTTTCTCCATTTCCAGTGTTTTTTTTCTTCCTATACAGCCCAGTTTTCTCTCAACCTGAAGAATTACCTTTATTATTTTTTATACTGTAGATTTGCTGTTAACAGATTATCTCATCTTTTGTCATTTGAAATATCTTTACTTTGCATTCATTTTGGCGGCTCTTATCACCAGCTGTAGGATTTTACACTGAAAATATCCTTCTTTGACACTTCAAAACATAATTCCATTTTTCTTGGTTTCGATTGTTTCTTGTAAGAATCCATAATTGTTGTCTCCCTTCTGTAACATCAATTACATGTTTGTTAGATTGCTTGTTATTATTTTATGAATCACTGATACATTGTTTAGGTTTGTCGTTGTTCATTACTTTGTTTTTACTCTTTTGCGGGGAGGGGATAATTTCTCTTGACTTGTTTTCAAATTCCTGCATCCTTTCTCCTACTGCATTCAATCTTCTGTTAACCCCATCCAATACGTTTTTTTGGTCAGATATTTCATTATTAGTGCTACAATTTTTACTTAAATTTTAAATTTTTTACATTTTCTGTTTCTCTGTTAAACTTGTTCACTAATTTTGTGCATCTTGTTCTCTAGATGTTTGACATTTCTTTTAGTTTTAAGATTCTGGTCTGCTAAGTACTCTGAGCTATCTGTCCATCTGCTTGTTAAATTGCCAGTGAATTCTATTGTATATGAGTTTCCTCCAGATTCTAGTTAGCACAATCAGCTCTCGCTAGGAATTTTACTTATCTCTTGTTGAATCCAAAATAATCTTTTCATCTTTATACATATATATGTTTTTATACATATATGTGTGTGTTTAACTGCTTACTATTAAAGGGTTTGTTTTCTGGAAATGACTTCATCAAAACTACTTTACATCTACTGCTCTTTTGTATCCACTTCATTAGTATGATTTTTATTTTATCTTATTTTTTCTGCTATCGTGGGGCAATGACCACCTATGACTTTTTACATCCAAGCTCCAATGTAAAAGGTATGTATTCATTCTTGCCTGCATTTTTTGACCGTCCTCAGAATTTCAAAGATACACACAAAAACCCATATATAATTATAAGGAAGTGAGTTGCTACTGAAGAAAGGCAGAGGAGTGACATGGATTTATGATCCCTAGATTAAAGTGGTGAGAAGAAACTGTAACTTTTTAAATATTATTATAGTTTAAATCTAAAATGCCCCCAAATTCTCATGTGTTTGGAAGTGAAGCTTTTGGAAGGCGAATGGATCATGGGGGCATTGGTTAGTTCATAGCTGTGTGCTATGAGGAGATGCAGGCCTGGTCAAAAGAGGTAGGTCACCAGAGGTGTGAACTGGAAGGTGTATTCTTGTCCCTGACTCTTCCCTTCTCTCTCTGCTTCCTGGCTGCCATGAAGGAGCAGCTCTCCTCCATCAAGTCCTTCTACCATGTCATTTCTTCCTTGAAGCAAGCCAAGCATGGACTAAACCCACTGAACCAGGAGCCTGTTCTTCATGAAGTTGCAAGTGCCATGTATTTTGACTCAGTGACAGGAAAGTGACTAGTACAAAGGTGGGTGTTATAGTCTAGACTAAAGACAACAACCTGAACTGAATGTATTTTAGAGGAATGTAGAAGGGAGAACCAACGTAAGAAATCAAGAGCTGTACCTATTGCACTAGTGATGAAATAGAATGGAGATTATTAATAAGGAAAAAAAAGACTACAGGATTGTCTAGTGTCAGTTTGTGAACCTGTCATATGATTTTTAACATTCAGTAGGTTTTGAGATTTCTCAGCAGAGAAGTTTAGAGAGTAGTGTTAAAGTAGTCTTTAAAAATATTAGCCTAGAAATGGCAAGGAGAATAGGTTAAAGAAGAAAATAAATTTAAGTAAAGGAAAGCCACCTGAAAGGATGTTGACACAATACACAGGACTTACTAAATCCTTAGACTAGTATGGTTTAGCAAAAATGGAGCTAAAACAATAATAACGATAGGAAATAATTATTATAAGAAACTTTAAATACATTTATCCCTTTATTATGAAGGGGCATATCACTGTCAGCCTAAGGATTAATTTGAGTTTGTGGCAAGTTTTATCATATTCAAAGTTACTAAACAGTTCTATAATTTGGTACTATATTACTAAGTGATTATTTAATGTACAATAGGAAAATAAACCCATTTAAATGATTAAAAGCTTCAGAACATCTGAATTGGAATTCAAGCTAATAAATGAAACCTCATTAAGTCTGAAAAAAATCTTTATTAAAAATACTTTAATGGAGATAGAATTATTGTTTCAATAATGTAAAAAATCAGTGCAATTAAGTATGCAATTAGAATAGGTAAAGAATTCTTCAATTGAAAGAATTTTCAAACACTATCATGAAAATATATTTCTAGACATATTCAGACATTGCAGCAAAGACTTTATCCAATATGAATATGGACCTTGAATTATTTTTTTATTTTATTGAATGTATTGGTACAATCTAGGTCTACAATACAGTTACATTCATTAATGGTATCCTGTACCTTCACATGACAGTTCTTGGTTCTAACAATTTTGGGCTTTGTGGACCATATAGTTTCTATCACAGTTACCCCACTCTGTCATTGAAGCATGAAAGTAGCTATAAACAATGTAAAAGACTCAGCATGACTTTCGTGTAGTAAAACTTTGTTTACGAAGTGGGCTTGATTTTGCTTGTGGATGATAATTTGTCAAACACTGTTCTACAGAGTCAGTCTGTATGCGAGAATCCTGTAAGAGTTAACCTTCAAGTATAGTCTAGGACAATGCCCTCCAACAGAAATGTAATGTGACCCATATAGCAATTTTTAAGTTGACATGTCAGGACTAACACTTATAACTCTGTTTTTTAAAAGAGGTGAAACTAATTTTTTTAATTTATCATTTTTTATTTGTTTTATTTTATTTTTAATTGAGTTTATTGGTACATTTTAGGTATACAGTACAGTTATATTCATTATTGATCTTGTACTTTACAAACACTTTATTTCCATTTTTTCATTTTCTCATATTTTTTTCTTTTCCCTTATTCCCTTTCCCCTACCCTTCCCACTTTCCCTACACCCTTAGCCCTTTTCTTCCTATTTCACATTGTCAATTATATCATTAGGATATTATGTACTGTTATAGTTTATTCACACCAGAGAAACTATTCGGTATTTACACATTTGTGACTTATTTATTTCACTTAGGAGTATATCCTCAATATGTATCCATTTTCCTATGAATGAATCAAATTTCTCATTCTTTATGGCTGAGTAGTACCCAATACATAAAAATATGATTCCAACGTTTAATATAGAAATACCAATGAAATATATTACATTTGTAAATATGAAACACTCATCATTCAGTGTATGTTTTATATTTATGACACATCTTCTTGGACCAGCTAAACTTTAAGTGCTCATTAGCCACGTATGGCTCGTGCCTACGCTATTAGAAGTGTAGCTCTAAGGTCATCATTCTCATGACCTGAATGCACATCCCTCTGTGGCTCTTATACATTTTTTATTCTAACCCACCTTCATACCCCTTCTTATTCCCACAAAATCCTTCCTCTACGTACTCTAGAACTTGTGGTCTCTTGTTAGAAAAACACAAAACAAAAAGCTGCCTTCTATTATTAGCCTCATCCCAAAAATAGTCCTTTCAATTACTGCTCCAACTGAATCTTGATTAGCCTTTAAGACCGTGCCTCTCCTCTTGCTGTACCAAGTGGTAACTGCTTTTTCTCACATATTTTGAGGGGCTTGAGGAGGGATAAATGATGTCCTTTATCTTCATTGCTCCATTCTAGCACTTTATCATCCTCCTCCTCCCAATTTTTTTTTTTTTTTTGGAATCAGGTGCTCTTACAATTTAGATATAGAATATCTCTCAAAAGTCTCATGTGTTCAGAGGTGTGACTTTTGGAAGATGAGTGGATCGTGGGGCACTATACTCATCAGTTGAGTGGTCTATTGATGACTTTATAGCTAAAAGTGCTGTTAGGTGGGACCTGGTTGGAAGAGAAGTATCACTGTGGACCTATCTTTGGAGAGCATATCTCCTTCCTTGGGTCCTCCTTTCTCTCTGCTTTCTGGCTGCCATAAGATAAGCAGCCTTACTCTGCCATGCCCTTCCACCACACTGTTTCTGTCTTGGAGCCAGATAACCACCGACCATGAGCCAAATCAAACCCCTCCATTAAACTGTGATTGTTTGGTATTGTGTCCCAGCAATGGGATAGATGCCAGTAAATGTTGGTACCTACTATCTCTCCTGTTTAGTGGCCATCTGTTCAGTCTCCTAGCTGAATGATTTATGTAGTGAGTACTTGATTCATTGTATCCTCTCTACTATCATACTTCAGCATCTGTTTGACTCTTTGATGTTCTTAGTTCCACTCATCTTTTCTCAGATACCTACTATATAATATATATATATATATACTATATACACGCTATATAGTGTATAAAAATCTGTATTCAAGAGTCTCATCTCAAAGAAATGCTTCCAGATGACTAAAATTTTAGTATCCATATGCCAGTACTTCAACTTCATTGTATCCACCTATTAAGTGATTTCAACCCCATATTCACCTTCCTTGTATGATCATCCCTATTCCCAGTGTTAAATTTCAAAGTTTTCCCCTATAATCAGTCTATTGCACATCCTCCTGCTTCTCATTTCCTCACTATTCTGGCTGCTAACTCTGAAGTTAGTATATCCTACTCATCACCTCTCGTTCTTTCCTGAACAGATAAATAGGGTTAAGAGAAAATATAAAACCATGCTGACTTCTCTAGTTTAAAACTTTTTACTACATCTATTTGCAATTTTTAAAATGATATTAAAATAATAGTATCTGTGAACAAACAGTAATGATTGTTAATTATCTCCCCACCTCTATTTATAGGTACTAGTTCAACTGCTTTTCTAATTGCAATGCTGTATATTCAGAGTGAAAGTGTATTTATAAACTGTATGAAACTAAAAAAAAATAGGAATAAAACCATTTTCTTACAAAAAGAAAGCTTTTTTCTACAAATCTTAAATTATCCTTAGTATTATACATTCCCAGTTGATAACCCCATATCTTATTTCACTGAGAAATTAGAAACTATCAGAAGAGAAATGGTTTCTCCCACAAACAAGTCTATTACATGTAAATACTACTTTCCCTGATGTTATAATGAATAGCATGCATGTTTATGCTCTCATCTAAGGCCAAGGCCTTGACTTGGGAGTTGGATGCCATTTCTTCTGTACTGAAAGCTTTGATCCCCACAATTATACACTCTCTGTTACATATCATTCTTTTCCTTTTCTAATAGACTCATTCTTAACAATATATAAACATTGTTTTAGTCACTTTCTCATCACTGAGACATAATACCTGGAACTCTTAAAGGAGGAAAGTTTTATTTTGGCTCATGCTTCACTCCCTAGGTGGCTGGCTTCAAGGCAGGAGGCATTGTGGAGGAGTAGCTGCTCACCTCATGGCAAGGTGAGACAGGAACCTGGAGGGAGGGAGGGATCAACTCTTCCAGGCCATGCCACAATTTACTTGCCTCCTCCTACTAGACCCCACCTCCCAACAGGAAGTTAGCTATAAATCCCCATATCCAGTCACCTTATGAGGGTCAGCTAATGAGTACATAAGGCTCCTAGGTGACATCTAGGTATAAATAATAACAAACCTGCTTTGTTTGCTTCCAACTTAAAACATTCCTTCATCCCAATAACTCTCCAATTAATATTTCTCTGTCCTTTTTTTCTTTTTGAGTTTCTGAGTTTCCTTTCCCATCAAATAGAGTTGTCAACGCTTAATGAGTTTTTGCCACCATTATCCCTCATAATTCGCTCCAATTAAGTTTTTGTCCTTATTTCTCTTCCAGAGATGTTTTATCAAGGTGGCCAATGATGTCCATCTTGCCAAAGTAATCAATTCTCAGTTCTCATTTTATACCATAGAATAACCTCCTTTTTCAACTGTTTTTTTGTTAGTGGTGGTGATTTGTTAGTGGTGGCTTCTCTCCTGTAGCACTGCCCTTTGTTGGTCTCTTATGATAGATACCTCCTTTTCCTTTTCCTGACCTCTAATATATGGAGTGCCCTTAAAGCTATCCTTTGTCCTGTTCTTTGTCCAAACTCACTCCTACAGTGATGTCTCCTAGTTACATGGCTCGAAATGGTATCTCTTCATGAATAATTATAAACATGTATCTGTCTTTATCATGTATTTCTCCTATGAATTCTACTGTATCAACCTGCATGTCTCATGGTATTCTCGTATTTAACACGGTCAAAGTGGAGTTTTTTATTTCATTTTCAATCTACTCCTTCTTTCATCTTCTACCACTTAATTAAACTCATCACTATTCATTCACTCCTTCATCCATTTCCTCAACAGTCTCCTAACTTTATCTTCAAAATGTATTCTGAATCTCCCTACTTATCACATCCACTGCTACCACAACAATCCAAGATACCATAATAATCTCTCACCTAGCCTTCTATGATAACCTCTTATAACCTGCTATCTAATTTTCTTGTTTTCATTTTGCTCCCCCACCCCTGCCCTTGAGTCTGTTCTTACAAAGCATTGGAAGAGATCTTAAAATACCCTTTGCTTGCTTTCCTTGTGACTAGGATAAAATTCATACACCTTGTCCTAGCCTTTAAGCATCTATTCTTTGGTACTGCCTCTTTTTCCTGTTACTCTCTCTCCTGTTACTGAACACCAGCCACAATGGCTATGTTTAAATTTTTAAAATACACCAAGCTTGTTCTGGTCTGGAGACCTTTACCTTCTGTCTGGAGTGCTCATTCTTGAGATCTTCATAGTGCTCTCTAGTTTATATCATTAAAATCCCAGCTTGAAAGTAAACTTTTAGATATATAGATCATCCCATTTTAATCAATTCCCCTTGACAATCTCTATTCTTTCACAGTGCTTAATCTTCCTTTATTATACTTATAGCTACTTGAAGTTATATTTTTAATTATCGGTTGATTTTTTTTTTCACTTTTCCTCCTTCTCTAGAAATTAACTTTTGTGGCTAAATGAAAGGATGTTGGATTGTCCTGCTCAGTAAATGTGGTTTCTCCTGCAATTAGCACAGTACCTGGCACACAAAGAGTTCTGAGTGACTGAGTCTGAAAGTTCTCAGGAGATAAATCAGATGGCTGACCAAATGAGAATTAGGTGCTTGAGTTTTCTTCTGGTGCTGACCTGGGCTGTACTGAACCAAAAAGCCTTCTAAGAGTGAAAGGCTCTAATACAAAGTAATTCCAGGGTGTTTGTTCCAGTGCTTGTTAGAGATTGAATGTAGAAATCCTCAATGATCCCTGCTAATAGCTAATTTGCCTATTTCCACTGATAGTTGCTGGCTATTAGTTGCTGCTGCCCAGTCCCCATCTAACTTGCCTTACAAGAGCTTGCTTTTAAGCAGAATTTTCTTTGCTTGCTTTACCATCTCCTTGCTTGGCTTTTCTTTCTTTAACAAGCACAACAGCATGCTGCTGCATCTTCAAAGAGTAAATTAATTCCGTCCGCAAAAGGGTCAAGTGCTAGAAAGTGCATAGCCATGCAGTTTGCATGGCAGGATACAGAAGATATGATGCTAATAAGATTCTAAGATGAGAACAGCAGACTGTCTCTCGGGATTCAGATGAAGGGGTCTGTAAATTTTAAAAGAAATGGTCTCCGAAAACTAATGATGTCTGCTTTCCAATTCATTAATAATGTGGAGTGGGGAGATGGGAGTGAGATCCAGGCCATGCTTTGAAATATCAAAATGTAACGAGGAAGGAAACAGTGAGAGTGATCTCAATGGGGTCATAAAGCTGGGAGAAGGAGGCAAACTGTAAGAAGATGTGGTGGTGCTATATGGAGGGGAGGGAATCAATCCACCCCATGTGTGTATATTTATGTGCATATAGTACCTTTATCTATACAAGAGTAGAAAAAGCACTGCAACATTGATAAGGCTTTTGCAATTTTCATATTTAAGGTGATTCAGAGAGAATATTTCAAGTATTGTAAAAACCCATCTGAAATGCCTACCTTTCCATATTTACAAACTCTGCCCTTCACCTCTTTGCATTGCATACAAGGAACTGAGTAACAAGAACCTCAACCTTGTTTGTAGTTAATAGTGGAAGGAAAAAAACCCTCAGGCAAAGCCTAATGAACCAAGAGCAATTCTGAGCTCTCCTCTGTAATATCTGCCGAGGCAGTGTCTTTCCAAGGGCTGCCTGGACATATCGTGTGACCTTGCTGCTTTACATCATTAAAATTTCCCATTACTGGAATGGTGTTTGCATGGAGGGGCCGTTGTGCAGACATTATAGCTGAGTTTCTCCCTGCTGCATTTGGAGTTTGCACTAATAGAAAATGCCTCTCTGCTTGAACAGTTCCCTCGAGCTAGGAGGTATGCAGCAGCAGGAGAGTTTAGCTTTGGCTTTTATTTTGACAAAGCTATTACATTTTGCAGATTGAGGTTATGGTCTTTCCTTCTATCTCTGTATTTTATCTGCATGATATTTTCTGATCTCCCTTTTAAACCCCCATTAGTTACGATTGAGGCTCTGGGGTGGCAGCCTGCCTTAGAGCTGTGATAGCGTCAGCTTTTCTTATGAGCCACTAAATAGACTGACTGATTCAGTGGGGTTCAGTCACGTGGAACCTTTCCAAGGGGCCTAGCTTTAGAAAGGAGACCCTTGTGGGCCGGATACGAGCCTTGGGTTGGAGATGGGTGGATAATGCTACTCCTAAAGAACCAACAATTGTAAAAGCAAAAGCCCAGCCTTGTTCTCTAGGGCCGCAGGCTCTGTTGGCTATGTTCTGACTTCCTTCTTATGCAGGTGGCCTGCTATGCCATGAGGCTGTGAAAGTTGACAGAATTGGTGGCATTTCCAAACCCCAGGCCCATCCTCAACCAGTATTACTACATCTCCTAAGGTGCCACTATCCCACTATTCTGCTCCAAACTTTGTTTCATCCACAAGACACGTTATATTTTCAAGAACCTCTGATTTTAAGATTTCAGCAAAAAGTTTCACAGTAATGAATAGTTTGCCTAGAGGGGGCAGGAATATTTTAGAGCATTGGTTATTCAACTGTAACCTGTTTAGCACCAATCCAAATGGAACAGAGAGATTCTTTGACCAGCTCTACTAAGTCTCAGCAAACCATAGCCAACTGAGAGGTTTTGAACCCAAAGGTAGAGCTCTAATTTCTAAAGCAAGATAATGTGGCCATTTCTTTGTTCACATCCTTCCTGTTTTAAATAAGACAGGGGTTTATTCCTGGTAAATGTTTCTGAAGCTGCAAGGGTAGCACACGCGCCTCAAACACTTCACTTTGTTCACCTACTCTTGAATACGTGGGCCGTGGCAGTCTAGAGTGGGGGCTGTCACAGAGAAGGGTTGTAGAGGTGAGGAATTTATTTCCCCAGGAAATCTCATTAGTGATGCAGTGCCTGTTTTTCATTGAGGTTTCTGCCCCTTGGCTTTGTTTTGACTCAGTAACAGAACCTGAAAGCTGTCTGGTGACTCACAGAAGGTCATGCTCAGAGTTGGGGGCAGACCAGAGAATGCTGCCTACCTGTGATTGATGTGTATTAAAGCTGTCTTGAGCCACTCATAAACACAGCAAGAATCCTGTTCTCTTTTCATCAGTGCTCTTGACCAAGACTTGATTTACTGTTTTGAAATCAGCTGCTCCTTCAGTCCTCTACAATAGCTTCTTTAATAGCTTGTCATAACAGTTGATGACAATTTGGAAAAGCTCACATATTCAATATATTTTTTTAAATTGACTTTGCACTATTCCAGGTACCATGGTTTTATAAACAGTCTAATTGTTTCCTGAGTGTTTGCTGACCTAAAGGAAAGTGTTGACGAATCAGACCCTTCTTTTCTGTCTATGAGGGTATTGAGATGTGTATTCAATATTGTAGCAAATCACTACTGAAAATTGGTTCTGTGTCCCTGAGGCTACTTACATCCAAAGGTGAAATGGCAGAAGTACCTGCTAGTGAAGACCATCCAGCTCTGCTATTTCTTGATAAGATTGCTTTAAAGTTTGTATTGAGAAGGGATTGAAATTGGATCTGAGAGTTATAAGTGACAGTACAATTCTCATTCTGGTAAATAATAATCAACATCATCTGTACCATTGAATGGGTTTTGTCAGTTTGATACATATACCTACATGATAATGAAATTTAAAACTGATATGCGGCTGGGGTGGGGCTCAGTGGTAGAGCCCTTGCTTAGCATGTGCAAAGCTCTGGATCTGATCCCCAGCACAAAAAAATCAAAACAAAAACAAAACAAAAAACAGGTCAAGACAGCACTGAAGAAAAAAGGAGTCATTCAATAACATTAAAAGTGCAGAGTATTAGAAACATTTGCACAGAATATGTAAGACTTATGTGAGATGCAACAACAATTAAAAATAAATTTCTACTTTTGGTCAATTTATGTGTTATATTTTCATGACTTGGGCACGTTGAACTGTGCCCTTACCTCCTAGTAGCCACTTGTACTTCTGTGTCCAGGAATGCCCCCTGGGGTGATTTTCAAAAATAGCTAGCAACCAAGTTGACAGGTAAGCAACCATTTAGAATAAATTCAGTAGTTCCACAGAACAGTTGCACCAGCCACAGAAGTCAATGCCACTATACCAGAAGAACATCAACCTTGCTCCTTATCCCTTTCCCCAAGTACAAATCTCACCTATCCTTGAAGGCTTCGCTTAAGTTTTACTTCTATTATAAAGAAGGCTTTCTTGTCCTGTACAGTTGATTCTTGACCCTGAATTCATACAATAAAGCTCTGTGCCTCTCAGTCATCTCTATATCACATGGTATGTTAAAACATTATATATTTTTATATTCCCAATAGCACAATGTTGTACACATGTAGCATGTCAAAAATATTTTTGGACATGGAATACTTTGATAATAACACCCACAGATGATGTTTTAGGCTTTTTTTGGGGGGGGCTGGGTATCGAACTCAGGACCTGGTGCTTGCAAGGCAGGCGGTGGAACCACTGAGCTAAATCTCCAGCCCACGGATGATGTTTTAAAGTGCTACATTTGTTATAGTGCTAATCTGAATTTCCTTCATGGGCTTGAACTTGGTTTCAAAGCACCCTATTGTCTTTTAGGAGAGCCATCTGAAAAAATTACATCTCAGCAAAGAACTATAGCATCAGCATATTATCACTAGTGTCTCTTTCACTGTAAATTTTCTCTCTTCATATACTCTGCACATTTTTCAGATGATGAGAAACTTTTCTTCATTCTCTTTAATTTGGAGTGGAATTGTGAATGATAGCTGCAATATCAAAGGTAGAGTTCAGTTTTCACCAATCGCTTCTCAGCCTTTTGGCTAAGATCAAGTGCAGTTTTCACCAGAACCAATGGAGAATTGTATATATTACAGTTGATTCTTATATATTAATCTATAGTTTCATATTTGAGCAGCATATATAGTTTCTGTTCAGAAAAAATAATGTTGAGATAAATCTACAAGAAGCCTCCCAGTGTTTAGCTTTTTGTTAAAAGGTTAGTTTGGTTATCTGAAACTAAGAATATGATTTTTTCCTCCTTAGAAATGATATCAAGGAATTAGTGTTTCAAGCCAGCCTTAGAGTTAGTCCTTATCAATCCACCAGCAAAGAAGGGTCTTAGACTTTGCCGGGAGGGTTTTAGGAAAGGTAAGGTGGATTCTCTGAGAAAGACTAAGGGCAGAACCTCCAAAGCATTGAGCATTGTTCCCAGATGACTCTTAATATATTTTTTGTAAAGCTACAATAGGGTGTTGGCGGATCTTTAAAACGAGTGTAAATAAGTAGAGTAAATAGAATAGATAGCACAGTAAAACATCGGAATAGTATTACATGAGCCACTTCTAGTACTGGTTCTGCTATAAACTCTCTTGTGGACCTTGAATGTCACTTTTTCATTGATGGGAAAAGTATCTGATACCCAAAACTTACAGGAGAAGAAGTTTCTTTTAGCTCACATTTATATTCCATAGTTTGCTGGTTCCAAGTCATGGTTCCAAACATGGTGGAAGGGCCTACCACACAGGAAAGTGGCTCACATCATGGCTGCCAGGAAGCAAAGAAAGGAGGAGCAGGGAAGGAGATATACCCTTTCAGGTCACACCTCTATTGACAGTCCCCACCTACTAACAAAAGTCACCTATATCATCCCCATGATTCAATCACCTCCCAAAAGCTGTGCCTATGAATGCATGAGGCCTCAGGGACATTCTCAATCCAAACCACAACAGTATCATTATACTTTTCTGGCCTATTTTCTCCTGTACAAAAATGAACAATTTCACTGTACAAGGATCTTTTCAGATGAACCATATTATGACAATCATCTTTCTTATAAGGCCATCTCTACCCAAATCTCTGTCCATCCTCTTCGTGCTGCCTCAATTTCTTTTTTTCTGCTGAATCCAGCCACTCTTTCCATTCAACTACTCACAGGCTAATAGTAATATAACAGAGAAGGGACAAACACTTAAGTACCTAGTAGATATGATAGCCCGTATTTTATTGACTATAAATGTGCCCATGCTTATTCTTTGTCTTAATCTATCTTAATCTAAAAGCCCCTGATGAGCAAAGATGGTACCTTCTTTTATTTATTCCGATATTTTACATCACTTGATGGTGCAGAAAATGAATGACAACAATGATACTGATATTTTAAATTTAAAAATGGTATTTTTTATTATTTTAACATTTCTGAGTACATAGCAGAATACTACTTATGTACACATGCATCATTAACTCTGTGCTAGTTTTAATGAAGAGTTGTTATAAATCAATACTAATTGTTTTGATGATACTACTAATTAGAGCCACCTGTTATATTAGTTTGGCTTCTATTATATATGATTTTACAATGAATTGATAAAGTCGGTGTGTTATATGCTGGTCTGTATATATGTAGGTATCTTCCCTTAGAGAAATATAGACAAGATTAATGCTTCAATTTGTTCAGACCTTGTCACTGCTTATCTAAGTTTTGTTTTTGTAACTCAAATTTTGATAGTTTTCCCAGGTAAGAGTGCTGGAGCATCACCTAATAGTTAGATATTTTCAAAGCACATTTTCTTTGCATTTAGGCTCCTTATGGATTATAGAATAATTTTCAAGCTTGTACTTTTTTGAGTAGCTCTTGTTCCTGACTATTGTAACACCAAATGCAAGAAAAGCTGCAAGTAAAGGTGAAAGGTGCTTTAAAAAAACACTGTCTTCTAAATCTCTCCTTTCCTTCCATAGTAATAGGGTTATAGCTTTTGGTATGGCTAGTCACATTTTCCAGCCTCTCTTCCATTTAGCTATGACCAAATGAGTAAGTTCTCTCCAGTGGTATGTGAATGGGCATGATAGGTACCACGGCTGGGCTGAATCTTAAGAAAGCAGATTGTGTATTCCCTTCTCGCTCTCCCTCCCCCCACCTCTCTCGCTCTCTCGCGCTCTCTCTCTCTCTCTCTCTCTCTCTCTCTCTCTCTCTCTCTCTCTTTCCTTCTGGTTAGAAAAATATGTGTTCTTGTATGTTTCTCTGCTTTAGTTAGCAGTAAAAAATATTTCTTGGTACACCCCTAGAAGACTTCTTACATCTGGAACACAAGGACATACTTTGCTCCAAAAATATCTGGGAAATTGAGAATCTAACTACTTTAGCTATTGTAGTTGCAAGGGGGTGAGGGAAAATGGGATCAGGAATGAGTAGATAATAAACAATGCCTGCAATAATGATTTAAACACACAGAGGGAAAACTAGAAGAAAAATATTAAAATAAACCCAATTTGGAGGATATAAGTTAAAAATAGAGAATAATGAAGTAAGCAGAAGGCCTGGAAGTACTATGTAATAATTGTCTAGTTCTTCAACAGTTTCACATAATTGTGAAAATTATTGCAGTTCTGATCAAGACAAAATCAAGCCAAGCATGGTGGTGTACGCCTGTAAACCTAGTACTATGGAAAGCTGAGCAAAACAATCCAAAGTTTGAGCCCAAGGCAACTAAGTGACTTAGTAAGATTT
Organism: Fukomys damarensis; assembly: GCF_012274545.1. NCBI lineage: Eukaryota > Metazoa > Chordata > Mammalia > Rodentia > Bathyergidae > Fukomys > Fukomys damarensis. The sequence continues at coordinate 35,689,084 of NW_022900944.1, forward strand.
TAAAAACCGGGCTGGGACATAGCTCAATACAAAGGCCCTGAGTTAATCCTAATTACTGGCTTTTAAAAAAGACACAAAAAATAACATAACACAAAGAAAAATAAGGTAAAAGAAAACTCAATATGAATCAATACCAATAAATTTGGAAATCTAAAAGGTTGGGAGTGTGTGTGTGTGTGTGTGTGTGTGTGCATGTATTTGTTCATGAAGCTGAATTAAAGGAATATTTAAAGATGTATTCCTTAAAAAGATCCCAGACAAGATGGTATTCTAGATAAATTATATTAAAATTTAGAGATAATTCCTAAGTTACATAAATTTTTCTGAATATAAAAAGATGGAAAATATCTCCATTAATGCTAAATGGCTAGCATAAACTTGCTCATAAACCATAAAAATAATAATAACAATAAGATGAGCTAATTTAACTTATAAGTATATATTTAAATTCTAAACAAAATATTCTCAAATCAAATTTTGCACTATTTGAAAAGAAAAAATATGTTTCTAGGTGATATGACTCAAGTTATTGATTGATTAAAATTGATTTCTGGGATACAAGAATAGTTTAACATTAGAAAGTCTATTAGTCTAATCCATTACATTATCACTTTAAAGTAGAAATCCATATAGTCATTCTACCAAAGAATAGTTTGATAAAACTTGTTTCTAACTAAATGAAAATTTGAAAATCCCTTTGTAAGCTGAAAAGATACAAAACCAAATTCTTTAATCCAATAATGGTATATGTTAGAAATATGGCATGAACATTATAATTAAAGGTTTTTTGGCAAAGATGGCTAGGTGCAACCCACAACCTATTCCCCCTTCTTCCATAGAAATATAAATCCCAAGCTCAGCTGAATTTCTCAGCTTTCCTGGCAACTAGAGATAATCATGTGGCTAGGTTGGCTAAATCTGACCAATGAGATATAAACAAATGTACAGGATATCAAGAGCAACTTTAAGAAACTGAGATTGCCAACAAGAATAAATTTCAAAAGCCCACAATTTCAACTTTACAAAGACTGCATGCATTGTGATGATAACTGCAAATATTAGAAGTGTACAAGTTAATAAATACAATTTACAGCCAGGCACGATGGTACAAGCCTATAATCCCAGCACTCTGAAAGGCCAAGGCCGGAGATTCCAAGTTTGAGCCAAGGCTGGGCAGCTTAGTGACTTAGCAAAACTCTGTCTCAAAATAAAAAAATTAAGAAGGGCTAAAGATGTAGCTAAATGTAAAGGCCTTGGGTTCAAGTCCTAGAAAGAGAGAGAGAGAGAGATAGAACTTAGAGGTGCACATAAAAACATGAAAAGTATGCATGTGAATGATACACATGGATATCAGAGGGAATAGGGTAGTGCTTTACCTGTATCCAGAAGTTTTTGTTTCCTTAAAATGAATAAAAATTATAGCAAAAGAGTTTTGCATCAGATGTGGCAAATAACAGTTATTAAAAATTAATTGCATTAGTGACCCAGTTATTAAGTTAGAGCAAATTATTTTATATACTTTTCTCTGTATAGAAAATATTGCATAATTTTTAAAAATTTTAGTTATATAAAATAAATGCTTAAAACAAATAAAAACATAATAAAATGTCAGAGATGAACATACAAAGTAAGCGACATCTCAGCCACATGGCTTTGTTCTTCGCAGATTGCAGGGTGACTGAACATATATGAGCCTCAGGGCTTGGCCTAATTGCCTCCTTCCGAGTAAATAAATGTCCCAAAGCCAAGGGTAAAGGTAGTCACTTTGATTTCCATATCCTAGAGATTGTTCTGATAAAGAAATCAATTCAGATGTATTATTATTGGCAGTGGATTATTAAATGACTACAATCAGAGTGAAATTACCCTTATTCCTTTAAAGGAATTTTTGCTGGCTTTGTCTAATAAAGATGAATCAAGATAGTAGAAAATAAAATGTAATATAACACATTGATAAACAGCAACAAAAAGCATAAAATGCCAAAGATCAATCCTAACAAGAAATATGTAAAACCTGCAGGGAACAAAACTATAAACATTTACTAAAAATTATAAAAGGAAATTTAAATAAATGAAAAAACACTCTATTTCTTAGATGGGAACATTCAACATTTTGCAGATATTGATTCTTCCCAACTTGGCCTATATGTTTTAATGACATACCAATAAAATAGAACCTGATAAGATAATTCTCAGATTCATTTGAAATAGAACATTTTTTCTGAGACAGGGTCATGCTTTGTAATCCAGATTGGTATTGGAATACACAATCCTCCTGCTTCAGCTTCCTAAATGCTGGAATTATAGGCATGTACCACCATGCCCAGATAGGAAATTTTTTTTTTAAAGAAATTGAGGGAAGGTAATCTATATCTGAATTTTAAGTACATTAAAGATTTTAATAACTGAAAGTGTGGTATCGATAAGAAAATAGAAAAATAGAAGGTGCACAAACATTATATATGAGATTTTAATATTAAGATTATATTTCAAATCAATCAATGGAGTAAAAAATAATGCATATGCATATACTATATGCATTTTATACCCTGTATAACATTTATAAATATAAACCCCAGATGGATTGAAGAGCTAAACATAATGAATAGCAGAATTGTAAGATGATCAGAAACAAATATAGAAAAACATTTCTCTATTTTATGGTGGGATGGCAGCTTCTTCTTAATATAAAAACAATACCCACAAATCACAAATGAAGAAATGCATAAATTGGATATCAAAAATGTTAAGATAAAATGGTAGAAAATATTTGTAACATGTGCAGTTAAGAAAGCAGTAATCAGAATCAGAATACAGAGACCCTCAAAATCAACTTTTAAAAATCAAATAAAATATGAAAGATATAAAAACACATAGAGTAATATAGAATAAAAATCCAAAATGGCCAATACATATGTGAGAAGTTCTCCATACCGTTACTAATCAAGCAAAATGCAAATTGAAAGGAGTGAGGTGGCCAGTATATTGGACAGTTTTTGTGTGTGTGTGTGTGTGTGTGTGTGTGTGTGTGTGTGTGCGCCAGGGATTGAACTCTGGCCCTTGTGCTTTCTAGGCAGGCACTGAAACCACTAAGCTAAATCCCCAACCCCTGGACAATATTTTTTAAATGAACAATTCTTGCAATTAGGAAGAGCCCTAGGAAATGGATACTTCCATACCTACATTAGCTATCTCTTCTAATTTCTCCTTTGCTCACTTCAGTCTTGTTTCACCAGCCACATATCTTTCCCTAGTACACACCAGCTCTGACTACCTCAGATGTTTTCACTTGCTGATCTCTTTCTCTTGAGTCCTCTTCCTTCACATTGCTAGGTGACTTGTTCTGGTACTTCCTTCAAGTTTCTCTGAGATTATTTTCTTAGAAAAATAACTGTGCCACCTAATTTCAATATGCAACCTGCCCCATCACTCCTGATGTCTCTTAACCTGCTTTATTTTCCTCCACCATGTTAGACAGGTGGTAGGTAGGTAAATAACCACTGAATTAACCTTTTATGAATGAATAAAAATGTCAGTGATAAGGAGGTAAATCAGTATGAATTGCAGGACATTTGACATTTAATTAAATACAAAAATAGATAAAATATGGGTACTCTCTTGGTCCAACAATTCTACCTCTATGTATCTGTTCTTAGTGCATGAATTTGTCCACAAGGAGACACGTGTAAGGGAAGCCAGAAATGTTGCATACAACATTGTTTTTAATAATAAATAACAACATAAATATTTATCAAATTAGGAGAGGTTAAATAAAATATGGTATATTTATGCAACCCAAGGCTATGCAGATGTTATAAAGAACAGAATATTTTATATGTATTTGTATGAAAAGACATCCTGACATGATAATGTTAAAGTGGAAGAAAGCAAGTCACACACACAACAAAGAAAGCAAGTCACAAAAAAATACCCAAAATATAGTTTTAGTCGTGGAAAAAATCATGCTATGTGTCTATATACATGAAAACTGCATTTATATAGATATATATATGCATGTATAAATATATAAATACAAATTTAAGGTATAAAAGATGCCTACCAAACTCTTATTATTTTAACATCTTTCTGTGGAAAGCAGTTTGCATGAGGGAAAGCTAGTGTGAAAGTATATTCTATATATTTTCATTTTGTTTTTACTCTTTTACAATAGAAATATATTTATGTGCTGTGTTTTTAATTAAAAAATAGAATGTCTCCAAGGTTATCCTCGCCAATGTCAGTCTCACTCATTTGTATCCTGAAATGCTCTCTTGGGTGGCAGTGAATGAGATGAAGTAATGGCCAGTGTGCTGGGAATTGCATTTAGGAGAGCATTGTGCTAAGGAACATTAGTCAGCCACGTGTGCCCCTATAAAAAAAAAAAAAAAAAAAAGACTGAGAACCATGTTTATGCCCCATTGTTTCATTTCCTCCCTGCAGCATCTAGAAACAGAAGAAGACTCATGTTGCCTTTACTATGGTCACAATATATCAAAAGTGCAGAAGAGGGATTTTTGCAATGTAGACACATTTTTATACCTCAGAATAGCTCTTTGTTCTGTATTCTGAGTAATTTTAAATAAATAAGTGCTTCCCTGCCAACATAAAATACAGTGAAATAAGTTGCAGGACTCAAGGTGTGCAAATGAATATACTGACAGTCCCTTCTTTTAGCTCTCATATGTGGATCAGAAACTGCAAAATAATATATGGCATACTAACCTCACTTTGTAGGCATTTTAACCTTTCCTTATGTGCTTTCATTCTCAGTTGTTGTATTCTTTGCAATTTATACTCAAACATGTTTGTGCTAATGCATAGGAACACATACACACACCCAGAACTGCCTGTCTCAATGCCAGGCTTTTTCTGGATAAGCATTGCTTGACCTCGTGTCTGTTCACCTTGACATCCTTTTAATGACTACCCAGAGTTGCAACTCACTGACCCATGGACTAGTGACAACCTTTTGGGGCAGCTCTGCTTAAATCAGATTCCTTTCTCTTCCTTCTTTACTTCTTGATGTGACAGAATAGAATTGGCTTGATATGACAAAGAAGAAAATGATTTCCATTTAGATATATGAACAATAATAGGAATAACCAAAATAATGATACTCAATAACTAATGTTGCAAATTGCCAAGTACTACAGTAGGCATTTTATGGATCTCACAACTCTACAAGCCAGGTATTATCCTTATTATTCTTATGTCAATTTTACAAATGAGGAAAATAAAGTACAGAGAGGTTAAATAGCTTGCACAAATGTTGCACAGCTAGAAGTGTCAGAAATGGGATTTGAGCACAGAAACAAATGTAATAATAATCAAAATATGAAAGCATTGAAGGCCTGGACTATGTAGTGAGGTCCTATGTCAAAAATAACAACAACCAAAAATTTCTTATTCTATATGATTCCAACAAATCCTACTTCTCTGATCAAACTCTAATACAGTGTGTTGATCTGTTTTTATCTGTACAGGTTTATATAATACAACTTTCATTCTTCACTGAGAGATCATGGGGATTCTTGTAAGTCAAAAGACTCTCCCCACTCCCATCCATTTCTCCATATATGTTTACATACAGTAACACTAAAACACTGATTTATGGACATAGTATATATCATATATTCTAAATTTTCTCAAGATTTTTTTCTTACTGATCTTTTATTCTCCCAATTCCCTTCTTATGTCCCACAACTACTCTCCAGACAACTTACATTAACAAACTTCTGTATGTTAATAAATTTTCCTTCAAGTTCGAAGATCCACTTTGAACTCCTAAGAACAATTATTTAAGTAAACTATGTTTTTCCTGCCAACTTGCCTTACCTATTTTTCCATGTATTATATTCTCATATGGGCTATTTTCTGGATTCTCTCTTCTGTCAACTGATCCATCTGTTCTTATAGTGGTACTGATTACAAACACTACATACATTTTTATATATAATATGGTAAGGAGCTACACACTCATACACTATTCTTTTTTATGTTTTTAGATTACTCTAGGTCATTTATTCTTGCATATATGTTTTAAGATAGCCTCCTTTCTCAAAAAACTCTGTTCAGATACTAATTATAAATGTACTTTTATTTTAATGTGGGAGGATTACTGTTTTATCATCTTCGGTCTCCCATCCAAGAACATGAAATGCCTTTCCAATGTTCATATCTCATTTCATCCTTCATTGAGATTTTATGGTTTTCTTCATATAATCTTGTGTCTTTCTTTCTACAGTAATACCCCAGTTCATGAATGCTTCCGTTTGCAAACAGTTCTGCTCACAAACAAAGCATTAGGCAAAATTTTGCTTCCATTCTCAAACTCCTTGTCGGGTGACAAACACAACCATGACCAACTTCACCACACAATCAGAAACGCAATTTCCCCCAAGTCATAAAACAAATTGTTTGTAAACTGAGGCACCACTGTTACTTTTATAACTAATTATTTTGTCACCATTTTGAACAAAACACTTTTATTTTTCTATTTTTGTTTCTAGATCCATTTTGCTAAACTTATCTTGTATACAGTTCCCTTAATAGATTATTTTACTTTCTGCCAGAGTTCACATAGAGAAACAGAACAAGTGTCATAAAATAGGGTTGAATTGTAAGAGCAGACCTTACACAGTTGAGGGAGATGTTTGGAAGAAAGGACCCAAAGGGGAGTTGGAGGATCAGAGAAAGTCACTAATAAGCTCTCTTAAAGATGAATGCATGGAAATCTGGAAAACTAGATATGTCCAGGTACTAGAGAGAAAAGGTGAAGAGGAATTAGTAGAGATGCGTATGCATAGCTAGCACATTTGCACAGCTCCCATTGTGGAATCATCAGTCCAGTGTCTGATAGAGGATTTGTGGCTACTCTCAGCAGGTCCAGCAGTTAATTTTCTTGCCTCCCTGCAGTCACTAGATTCCCCAAGACAAAGTTAAAATAATAATTATCAATGGCGCTTCTTAACTAGAGTCCAATTTGAATTGAAATAGTTTTAGAGTTTTGTTATGTAGAATGACATTTTCTGCTGGTTTCTGCAAAATTACCTTCATTGTGCTTAAGTAGACTCCTTCTACTTATTATTTATTAGGAATGATGTCTGAATTACTTTGAATACCTTTTCAGCACCCATTGATATAATTACTTTGTTTTATTTTTTGGATTTTATGATGTAATGAACCATGTTGATAGATTTCCAGATATTAAAATATGCCTTTTTTCCTGGAATAAATCCTTCTCAGTCATATTGCATTATTATTGTGTTATGTTACCGGATTCCATTTATTATGACATTATAACTTTTGCTTATATATTCATCAATGAGATTAACTTTTTAAGCTTTAACCATGTGAATTGTATTTTTCTGAGATGCTTCACCATGAAAACTCAATAATTTGAATATATCACTTGTGGCTTTAATAGGTGACCAGCAAGATGGGGAAAGGGAGTAATTTGATGTTCACTCTCACAATAGTCTTCCTATTGGTTGACCTCTGTGTCCTGAGATAAATTATTCACTGCACACTGATCTACAATCTCTCATGTCTTTCTCTTAGCATGTTTATTATTTCATTACATACTCATTAATGGGAAAAACTATCTGCTATGATGTTTTCATACACCAGATTTAATTAGTTATTCATTTAGTGCTGAGAAGATAGAGAAAAGCATTCAATATGAAGTACTCTTCTAAATGCCTTTTGTGAATTGAGTAGGAAATAAACACTATTTTGGCCATCTCAACAAAATTAATATTTACATAGTGTTAAATTCATAACTTTGCCTCTATTAAGACCTCACTCAAGGAATCCAGGTTATTTCATATATGTCAATATAGTGGTTTTAATATTTTAATAAGTTCATATTAAATTCATTCTATGAGCCTGATGTTGTCATTCAAAAAAAAATCTGCTACTTCATATGTCCTCTAAATATGCATATTTCCTATTTGAATTATAATAGCAAGAAAGGAGAGATCTGTGTATATTTATAATTTGTATAGTTTGTTTGCTATGAGGGAAAATAAAATGTTATCTCAGTTCTTCTTACTTGCCTTTGTAAGAGACAAGTAGATGTAGGCTTGTGGGGCTAATATCAGGCTCATGTTGGAAGGGCTCAGAAGCAGAGCAAGGACTTTTAGGGGTCAAGGAATCCATAAAGGCAAATTGGTCTGCATCTGCCTCAAGCTGTGGTGTTAATATGAGTAGACAGAATGCTGCAGAAATGTGAGAGAGAAAACTATAAAAAGTGATATTTAAATTGCTATGAAGCTTGAGTTGAGCCCTTTTCCATTATTCCAGAATCATTACTAATATGAAGGAAGCAGAGAGAAACCCAAACCCAATGAAAAACCGTAGGAAGCTACAGAACACATGAAAATCCCAGCTGGTGAACAAAAATCTATCACATTGTCAAAACAGTGTGAATGAAAATCTTTTAAACATGCATCAGCTGCGGGGGCCAAATGTGGAGAAGTACAAGACTAAGATGGTGCGGAGGAAAACTGGGGAGCATTCATGCTCACTCCTCTAAGAAAACCTGCCTATGCTCTACTGAGTCATACACCGTTAGGGTGATAAGGCAAGCTCAGCTGCGAATGTCTGTGATGTGTGTATTAAAAAGCTTGGCGGAAATGTCATAGCTCAGCTCCCTGAATGAAGTTATCTTTAAAATGAAGATTAGATATTAGTTTTACTACTCTATTATTAGAATTACAACAAACCTAACCGCTAGATTTCTTTGAATGTATTGTCCTTCATACATATATATTGATCACCTACTACATATTGTGCTATTCACCTTGAAAAAATGGCAAGAGTAAAATGGTTATCAAAAAGAAACAAAATTTTGCTATAAAACAGCTATAGTAGCAAAACTACAAAGATAAATCAGACATGGTCTTGAACTTCCAGAAGTAAAAGCTCACGTTGTGTGAGGGAAATAGACATATGTAAATAACATCACACTGACTGTAAAAAGAATAATAATAGAGGAGTAGAATTCTGAGTGAGGGAAGGGTGAGGAGGGAATGAATAAAGATGATAGTTGGGAAGAGATGGTTTATATAACATTCCAGTGTAGTCTATGAGTTGTCATCCTGACTGGATTACTAACGAGCTGAGTGACCTTCAGCAGGTCTCTAGGTTTTCGTTTTCTCATCTGTAAAATGAAGGAGTTTTTCTATAATGATCTCTCAGATACCTCTTCAGAACCAAGTCTCTAATTTTATTATCCTATTCACATAGAAAAATGGCAAGAGTAAAATGGTTCTCAAAAATAAGCCAAAATTTTTACTATACAACCATTTTAGTAGCCGTGCATCTTGCATTTACTTTTTAATGCATATTTCTTATTCCTGTACAGGTCTACATCAGGAAAGTGAAAAAAGGAATGTGTTTTAAGATAGCATATTAGATTTGGGGGTAAGAAACATTAAAATATAGAGAAGTACAAAGAATAATAGAGCAATTGTTTATATTCTATATTTTTAAAATATTATAGGTAAAGCTAAAAACCCCATAACCACTGTTTCTCTGTCCAATTCTTTTCCTTTCACTCTTCAGGCACAATTACTAAATTTTTTTTAATCAGTCCTGGACATTGAGTCTAGAGCCTGGTGAATGACAGGCAAGTACTTTACAACTGAGCTACAATTTCAGTTCCAAGAATTTAAGTCTAGCTTCAAATTGATTTTTTACCTCTTAACGTACATTTGTACATGTATATCTCTAAGCAATAACATAGACTGTCTAATATGCTTTATCTAATGCGTGTATAACATTTTCCATTATTTTTATTTTAATACCTAATATCTTTTTGGACCTACACACCTGAGAGTTGATTCTTTTTGACTGTGGTATAAAATTCCACCACCTAATTTTCTATTTTACGAATTTTTTATTACTTTCAAATATCTAATATTATAGTCAATGCTACATTGAACACACATGTATGCATTTATTTCTGCACATACATGAGAATTTTTCTAGGACATAAATCTTATGGAATGGCTTGTTATATGGATAGTGTTTCCAATATTATTAGGTATTGCCACATGCAATGTGAAATATTTGAGCAATTCGCACTATCACCAGAGGTTCATGAAGTCCCCATTTTCTTACCAAAAAAAAAATTTTTCTGGTTTTTTTGAGACAGGGTCTCACTATGTAGTTGAGACTGACCTGGAACTCACTATGTAGGTCAGGCTGTTCTCAAACTCACAGTGATCCTCCTGCCTCAGCCTCCCAGGTGCTGGGATTACAGGCATGTGCCACCACGCCCGGCTCTTAACCAAATTTTTTTTTTTAATTTTTTGGTACCAGGTATTGAACTCAGGTCCTTGCACTCGAAAGGCAGGCCACTGAACCACTTAGCTAAATCCCTGGCCCAACCAAAATTTTATACCAACTAATATTTAAGTTTCTGACAGTTTGAGTGGGAAAAAATGGTATCCTATTATTGTTTTGCTAGTGAAAATATGTTTTTGGAGTATGACTTTTGACCAGGTTTATTCTTCTCTGAGTTTTTACTCCATTCTCTTTGCCAACATTTAGGTTGCTGTACATAAGTTCTAATTTTCAAATTTTATGGTTTGATCTATTTTAGAAAGCTTTTTTTTACCTTGAAGCAACTCTAATAGTTTGAGTTTGTTTTTCACTTTAGGTTTCTAATCCATCTGGAAATATTTTGTGTGGGCATTGTGGTAAGAAATCTATTTTTTTTTTCAATTACGGATAGGCAGTTGTCCAAAAGCATTTATTGGATAACTTGTTTCCACTCAAAGATTTGTAAAGTAACTTCTTTCAATTACCAAGTTCCCATATATGCTTATGTCCGTCTCTAAAGTCTTTATACTGATCCATTGATCTCCAACTGGCTCTATTTTTTATTCCCTAAGTAATTGGCTGTATTTAAAATTTTTAAAAACTAGTTCAATTTAGCGTGCCTATTTCTAATATCTCAGCCCACTGATTTTCCTTTGCTGTACTTCTGGGTATCCAAAGTGGAGCTACTGTGGGGAGATGTCTGCATGCAGTAGGCAGCTGGTGACAGAGCAAAGACTATATGTAGCACAGGTGAGGCATTTGGCCCACTCCCAAGATGGCTACATGGCCATTTAGTAAATTCACACTGAAGACTGGACAATCTAAGAACAAGATTCTGATTTAAGGGAGTTCTGGGCATATATGGTCAGCTACTGTGGATTGGAATTTTTCTTTGACCTTTCCCTGGTAACTCCTAGGTAGTAGCCCACTCTTAGATCAGTTTCCTCTTTAGAGATCTTTGAGGTGATCTCTTTCTCCTTTCCTTTCTAGTATTTACTACCTTCTAACTATAACCCTCTCTCTAAAAGTTATTTTATTTTCTCTTGCAATAGTCCTTGAAAGACAGAAAGACAGTCAGAAATAAAGTCTAAAACAATTAAAGTTTGACAATGGTAAAACTGGCTTCCCCTTCCCTAAGAGTAAAAAAGAATTTTCCAGGAAAAACTATCTGAACTTCCTGCCCTAGAAAGGAGGAAAAAATGTTTTAGTCCTTGCCTTTATAATGATCTAAGTAACTTTGAATTTACAAAATAAGATGAAAACAAACTAAAACCCAACAACCAAATAGTTTTCATGTAAAAGGTAAATTGATACTGGGAATAGTGGCACATGCTTGTAATCCCAGCACTCTGGAAGGCTGAGGTAGAAGAATAGCAAGTTCAAACCCAGCAAGAACAGCTTAGTGACATAGCGAGACCCTGTTTCAAAAAATAAAAATGAAGAAGGGCTGGAGATATAGCTCAGTGTGAAGGCCCTGGTTTCAATCTTCAGTGTTACCAAAAATAAAATAAAATAAGTTGAAATCCATTTTTCTGCTCCATGTAATTTAGAATAATTTCAGGAAGAAGGGATGGTCGTTCTGTTGGACCTTCCTAATCTGCAATTCTAAATATATTGGGGGGAAAATAATCTATCCCTTTCTAAAGGAATTTCCTCTCCACATGTACCCTTTATCTAAATCTTTTCTAATTCTTGAACTCATTTTTCTGAAAGGGAAGGTTACTTCATTATCTCCCTTTGCATTAAAAAACATACTTCCTGGTGTCATTTTCAAGGAAGAGATTGTTAATCGTAATGTAAAATGGAACAAGGAAATTAAAGTTGGCATACTTAATAACAATTGCCAGATGATTGTCAAGATGAGCATTCCTGCTAACATGCTAGATCCAATCCCATGGCAACTTCTAGAGTACAGTAGAAGGGTTCACACCTGCTCCTGTGATGTTACAGAGCTGGGGTCTGAGGTTATAACATACTTTGGATTTCTTGAAAGAGAGTCTCATTTAAAAATTCAAGCACTGTTATTAATTTCCAAGTTTATATTATTTATTATTATAACATTAAAATGTACTAATTTTGTTTTTGTGAATCACCAGTTTTACACTGCATGAAAATGTACACTTATTAGTCTTGGGTTTTTCTTTACTAATTACAAGATTATGAAATAATATTTAATATATTAATATTTAATAATATTAAGAATCAGGGAGACTATATTCAGTAAACTTTTCATAGCTCAGCATCAATATTCTAGAAATCTTTGTAACTTATAAAATGAATAAATGATTATAAATATTTGTGCTTACTGATTTAAATCTGTGCATACTTAACTGAGTTTCTTTAAAAAAATAATTAGTAGGGCTAGGGATGTAGCTTAGTAGTAGAGTGTTTGCCTAACATTCAGAAGGCTCTAGGTTTGATCCTGAGTACTTCAAAACAAAACAAAGAAACAATGAATGATGATATCAAAGATATTTGACAGAAATTAACATTCCCACCTCTCTCCTTGCAGAGGAGTTCTCTGACTCAGCCCAGGGGATAAGTTTCTTGAGTTTTCCTGAGATCTCCTTTAAAAATGTCATGCAGACATAAGGTGGCCATCTTGTTATCTGATGAAAATTTTCCTTCATGATAAATGTGTTACCATTGTTCTAGGATTGGGGGAGCATAATTTTTGTTTTACTTATTATTTCTTTGACCATTCTTGAATATACTCCAACTTAGTTTTCTCTCTATTATCTTAATGTGCTTTCTGTAAAACTTCTGAAAAAATAATTTGAAATCAACAAGTGTTATATGTACATAAATAATCCCTTCAAATGATTAGGGAAAAGGCATTTGGGAACTTCTGGACGGGCTTTTTGAAACATACACTTTGTTTGGGTTTGATTTGATTTGGTTTTGCTAAATTCATGTCTGATTTCTAGCCCAAACCCAGGCTTTTTTCAATAATACATTGTTGCAGTGCATAATGATTACATTCATCATGGAGAGTTGGTACATGTAACACATCTTAATTCTTTTTCTTTTTCTCCTCTCCTACCTCCCACTCCTCCATCTCTAGACTCCCTTCCTATTTGCAAAAGATCTATCTTGCTGTTTCGTATTATTCATTCTTTATTTTGTTCTTTAAATTATTTCTACTTTAGGCCAAACCCAGATTTCTCCATTTACTCGTAAACATTTGTTAAATATTCATTAAATACTCATTAAATGAGTATCTGCTAAATACTCTAGTTATTACCTTATAAAACTTCCTACTCACTAAGGAAATGAAGCATTATATTCTGAATATTCTGTGGATTGGAGCCCTAAGAGAAACACGTTAAAAAGTTCCAAAAAATGAATACAAAATTTCTGAGAAAACAGGGAAAATGAGTTTTAAATTGGGCACTGGGGGATTTCTAACAGCCAAAATAATGGAGGAAAAAATGGGATGAGCAAAAATATTGGCAGAGAACAAATGGAGGTGTTTGGGAAATAGAAAACATGGCAATTTAGAGTTGGAGTTCTGCAGAGTAACATTCTATTCACTGCAAGGCTTTGAACCCTTAGGTTTAATTCTGAGCCAATTGTAACTCCACAGGATATGTAAATAGGGATAACAGGTTAGAATTGTTTTTTGGGAAGATTGATTGGCAGTGATACCTAAAGTGGTATGGAAGTGGTTTGAATGCTATTTTGTGAAGCTATGGAACTTCTTAGGAAATTTTGTAATAATGTGTTTGAGATAGTGAGGGCTGAATAAAAGATAATGGTGAGCACAGGGAAGAGAGAGAATGCAAGGCCAAAGGAGATCAAGTGCTGTGGTGGAAATGACAGAGTATAACCTAGTTGGTTAGTAGTCAAAATTCTGGGCTTTATTCCCAAGTTAGTTATAATGTTTGGGTTTTGAGTTTTGGTGAGGTCTACTTTGACCAAAATGTGGTAGAAAAAGTATGTCCATAGAATGGCCATCCTGTCTGATCAAAATTTTCTTAATGATCAGCGTACAGGGTGTTAAGTTTTTCAAGAAAAGTTAGAGTATGTCAACGAAAAATTTGGACTAAGGACAGCTTTGAACTCTAATTCAGAGCAAGATAACATCTCTGATGCTCTTTTATAATACCTACTTCATAAGTTTTTGCAAGAATTTAAGACCTAATGACATCATGCATATAAAGTAACAACACAGTCTGAAACATATAGTAAGTGAACAGTAAGTATTAATTCTTCTTTCTTTTTCCTGCTTCGAATTTACAAACCTTGGAAAGACTGACTTTTTTTTTTTTTTT
>NW_022900944.1:35704138-35718921 GCF_012274545.1 Fukomys damarensis
ACATTTAGGGATACAGCACAGTTACATTCATTGTTGGGATCATGTACCTTTACATGGCAAGTCTTGATTCTCATTTTTTTCCCCTTACCTCTGCCCTCCCTTCACCCCCTCCTCCCCTCCCCATCTACAAGGACTGACTTTTGAAGAGAATAACTCAAAAGTCCTCTACATATATTCTCTGATATCATTTACATGGATTCATCTCTTCTATTTTCTTTAGTTTCCCTTCATATTTAAGCAATTATTTTTGTAAAACACTGTTTGGATGAGTTAGAAAGTATAACTGAAAAAAAATTTCATTTCATATAAAAAAATCTACATCTGATGTAGGTAAAATAAATGTAAAAATAACCAAATTTTGAACAGAGAGTATATACTTCATTTTATACAATTAATGTAATGCTTAAAATTCTAGATTAACTCAAATTTTATAAATTTCATCCTCAATTTAATCTTTAAATTAATTTGGATTTTAATTTCACAACATTTATTTAATCAATTATTTATAGACAATAGTCCCTCACATATTTCAGTTTAATCTTCCTATTTTATTTTTTAATTTTCATTTTAGTGTATTACAACTAGATATTAATAAAGAAAATATAGAAGTTATATGAAAAATAATTTTTCATAACAAAAATTATTAGAGAATAACTATGGTAAATACACTGTGTATCATGATCTTGAAAGGATATATTTTAATTTGCTAATCTATCTCAGCTCATTTCCTAATAATGCTGCACTTTTTTGCATAGAAAATTTTAAATATTGACAAACTATCTCACATTCTGTGTAATTTTGAACAATTTCTTTCTATTTCACAGTATTTATTATTCTTTTAGGTCCTTATTTTCACTTTTCAGTTTCTCACACCAGAGAGACAATGTGATATTTATGCATGTGTGTTCAATTTATATCACTTAAGAGTATATCCTTAAAGTACATCCATTTTCCCAGAAATATCTCAAGTTTATCCTTTTTTGTCTGACTATAGGGCAATGAAATTGGAAATCAACAGCAAAAGAAACCACAAAAACTGCGTAAACACACGGAAATTAACATCTTCCTGAACCACCAATGAGTCACACATGAAATTAAAGAAGAAATTAAACAGTATATACAATTAAATGATAATGCCAATACAACATACTGAAACCTATGGGGCACAATGAAAGCAGTCTTAAGAGGAAAATTTATAGCAGTAAATTCTCACATCAGGAAAACAGAACAAGCTTAAATAAGCAACCTGATATTGAACATCCGTGTCTAGGAAAAGAATAAGTCAAGCCCAAAGCTCTTACAAGGGAGGAAATTATAAAGATCAGAGCAGAAATTAATGCAATTGAGACTAAAAAAATAATAAAAGAATCAATGAATCCAAGAATTGGTTCTTTGAAAGATTAAATAAAATTGATAAACCTTTAGCCAATCTGATCAAAAAAAGGAAAGATTCAGATTCATGCAATTAGGAATGAAAAGGGTAAAATCACAAGAGATCCTATAGAAATTCAGAAGATCTCCTATATCTACTTCAAGAACCTCTACTCTAATAAGCTGGAAAACACAGAAGAAATGGACAGATTCCTAGATACATGTGAATTACCAAAGATGAATCATGAAGATAAAAAAAATTCTAAATAACCCAATATCAATCAATGAAGTTGAAGATATCCTACCAACAAAAAAAAAGCCCACATCCTGCTGAATTCTAAAAGACATTTAGAGAAAAATCTAATGTCACTACTCTTCAAACTCTTCAGTGAAATTGAAAGGGAAACAATACTCCCAAAATCATTCCTGGAGGTAAGTAGTACCCTGATGCTAAAACCAGAGAAAGACTCAACCAAAAAAGAGAAATATAGGCTAATCTCCCTGATGATCATAGGTGCAAAAATCCTCAATAACATAGTGGCAAACAGAATACAGCAAATCATGAAAAAGATTATACACCCTGATCAAGTAGGATTCATCTCAGGGATTCAGAGATGGTTCAACATATGCAAATCAATAAATATTATACACCATACCAACAGAATCAAAGGCAGAAATCACATGATCATCTCAATACATGCTGAAAAAGCATTTGACAAAATCCAACACCCACTCATAATAAAGACTCTACAGAAAATTGGAATAGATGATCTTTATCTCAATCTGATAAAAGCCATCTATGACAAACTAACAGCCAATATCATACTAAATGGTCAAAAATGAAAAGTTTTCCCTCTAAAATCAGGAACAAGGCTGTCCACTGTCACCATGTTCAATATAGTTCTGGAAACATTAGCCAGACCAATCAGACAAGAGAAAGAAATAAAAAGAATAAAGATGGGAAAGGAAAAAGTTAAATTATCATCATTTGTGGATGACATGATACTTTACATAGAACACCCCAAAAATTCCACCAAAAGACTGGTAGATTTAATTACCAAATTCTGCAGCATAGCTGGACATAAAATCAGCACTCAAAAATCAATAGCCTTCCTGTACACAAATAACAAACTCGCAGAGAGAACTTAGTGAAACAATACTTTTCACAGTAGCATAAAAAATGAAATATTTAGGAATCAATTTCACATTGATAATTTTCCTATTTTATAAGCTATAGTCTATATCAATGATGGTGAGCCTTTTATAGAAAAGTGCACAACCCAAACTTATTTATTGTAAAGTGACAACTCTTGAATACTGAGGTTTTAGTTTAGAAAAATCAACTCATATATTAACATCTGTTGGCTCAAAAACAAACAGCACATATGCCATAACTTGCCACTACTGGTCTATATAAACATGTACAAATGTGTTTACTGTTTTTAAAAGTCTACTGTGCCTTTAAAAGAAATAATACCTTGATTCATTTATAATTGTTATGATAAAATTCATGTTTTATATTGTTTTCCATAATTTTCTTAAAAACTACACAAAGTAGTATGAAAGAAAAATCAATGAAGCAAGAGTTGCCTGATCAGGAAAATAAAAATTAATGAGTGAGTAAAGTAGGACTTTTTATTCAGACTTTGAGAAACTGAAAATTTATTACCCAAAGGCCACTCTATGAAATACTTATTTAAGGATATTTGACAGCAAATCAAAATGAATAAAAGAATGCAGAAGACATGGAATACCAGAGTCTTAAGAGCAAAGAATTATTTAGACTCATCCATAAGTATAACTTATTTCTCAGCTCACAAGAAATTATCAGAATGGAATATTTTAATACTTCTCTCTCTGAAATCTCCAGATATCACAGACAAAAATAAGTAAGAGTACATAGATGAACAAACAACACAACAGGAGTCTCAAGATGAGAGCTTCATGACAAAATGCCAGAGGGCTCTAGCAAAGCTGCCCCCAGCAAAAAGAACAGGTTAGTTAATTGATATATTTGACCCATTTAGGAAGAGAGTTATTACTCTTAGTTTGAGAAAACTTAGTGAAAATTGAACAGTCAGGAAAACAAAAAGTTGTAGGGAAAATAATATAACCATAGTACAGTGGCCAATAACATCTCTGTAGTAATAATTATGTGAGCACTGAATAATGTTTTAATAAGAAATTGTCCTGAAACCATATTGGAAGAATAGACAGAGAGGATGCATATGTTGAGGAGTATGTAGGGGTACAAGACATAGAAAAAGTGTAAAACAACTAAATCCTCATCTTCCCTCAGGACGACATGCCTAAAATAGATGTTGCAGTAGCGTCATGCTGTTTGGAAATGTGGAGACAGACAACAAAAGGAACAGGTACACTATTTGAAAGGAGTTGATTGTAGAATGAAGGCTTTCCAGGGAGCTGCTATTTTCCATTATAACTTGTAGGATATTTGGACTTTCAAACACATCTATTTAAAATGTTACTAAGAACAAAATTAAATAAGTAAATAATCAAAAGTGCATATAATCTGAAAAATCAATTGACTACTGATAACTAGTTATTGTAGGACATGAAATGTAACACAGTTAACTGAAAATCAAATACAATGGGGACAGCACAAATATTTAGTGAGATACTAAGTCAGAAAGCAATAGGCTTTGTCCAACTTGACATGTCCATATTTTTATGTTATAAAAATATTTTTAAACATCTTACATGAATTAAAAGTTATAGAATTTGTCACTGATTTACTACCAGTATGTTTTACAGTCATTTTAACTCTAAGTCTTAATGTATTGTGAAACAAGAATAACAATAACACCAATCTGCTTGATACTCGGAAAGAGCTTGATGAACATTGGCTATAATTATTGTGTATCAGTAATGTAACATTAACCTAGATTTTTTTCAATATAGAATATATTTTTAAATTCTTGACAAAAATGATTTTTACATTTATGTCCTATTGCTTTGGACAATATTTACAGTTATTATTGAGTTCATTTGCAGTTAATAATTGATACTGGCTAGTAGAATTCAATCATTATGGATGATGTTGACACCAAACTAGTAATTTCCTATTCTTGATGTTAGCTATTCATCTAAATACATAATTGACACTGATAATAACCTACCACTGTAACTACTGAATGGAGAATTTTAACCTGTACTTAATTATGGAAAAATAATTTTTGCTTACTTTTTATTTATGGTTCCTTTCCTCTTCTTTCTGTTTTCCAGATTTTATATAGATGACAAAGACTTTGAAGTCAAAGGAGACTCACATTCACAGTGCAAGTTCCCTAACAGATCACATCAACCAAAGGAAAAGCACTAGTGAAAGCCAAGATGCAACTCCAGGTGGGTGCCACTCCTTACCTAAAATGTGTCAGAGTCATGTGTTTTATGTATTCAGATCTGTGCCACACTGAAAGGAAGAAACATGAGAGTTTGCTGTGAACTGTGTTGTCTTAACAATTTATTGTTGATCATAACAATCCTGATAATAACTCAGTGAAAGAAGTTACATTAGGCCCAACAAATGGCAGAAATATGGGTCCAACTAGGATTCAAAGTTGATAGATATTCTTTTTACCATTCTGTCCTCTGTAACAGGCTATTCTAGTAAGTGCCTTCCTATAAAATATTGTTTTATATTGTGTGTTATTTTTTGTAGCTTTTTAGGCCTGCCATATTTTCTTATACACATGCTCATATGTGCTAGTTCCCAGCCAAAAAAATTGAGTCTATCTAATTTTGCTCATTTACTCTGTCAGGAATGATCAAACTTTTTCTGTAAATGGATAGTTAATAAGTTTCTGTTGCAATCACTTACCTTTGACAGATACAGACAATATGTAAATGTATAGGTGAGCACAACAACGTTTCAATAAAACTTTATTAATAAAGACAGACAATAACCATAGTATGGCCCAAAGACTATAGTTTGGGGCCCCATCTTGCATCATATTAAAGGCAGACATTTTTCAAGTAGTTTAGTCTTTTTAGTTTCAGAGCATTCTATTTCCTGGAATTCTCAAATTCTTCCTCATTCTATATCCAGAACTGATTTCCCAGTGACCCTCACTATGGACACCTCTATGTTACATTACAACTCAGCCTTAAAGAGAAATAAGGGTGTGAGGTAAGGACCAAAGTCTGTTCCCATTATGATGAAATTTGTATCATTAGAAGAATATTTATACAGGACCTTGGAGAAGTCAGATTTGGTGCCCCATTGTGTGTATCAGAGATGGCCCTATGATAGGAAATCTTATATAGAGGGTGGGCTTTAATTGCACAGGATAAGGACCTGGCCTCCCATGGAGGTCTCAGTTGGAACTATTGATTACATGGTAGAACAAGATAAGATTGACAACATTTGAGCCACCAGTATCTAAATTCTGCGCAGAGACTTTTGTGCCAGTCAACTACACTGATGTAACCTCCAATGCTAGCAAGTGTCTTGGTTTTAAAACCCCCCAAAACTCTACCAAATTATTAATATTGGCCTGATTTTCCTACTCTTCCTTCTTTTCTGGCATTTTTTGTTTGTTTGTTTTATATGTGTGTATAGCTATGTTAGAAACATTCTACCACCTTTCTGACTTGGCTAGAGCAGGGGGAATAGGCAGGTTGTGATTGGAATCTTAATAACCTGTCAAAACAGAGCATTTAAATCCTGTTCATGTTATTTTCTTTCTTTCCCATGGAACACAGATAGCCAAGAAGACAAATAGGGGAGGCCCCTTGGTATTCTTGCCTTGTTTGTGTGATCCTGAGGGTTTTGATGAGCTGGCCTTTGCACATTACATTGAGATTGTTCAAGCCAGCTTCAGCTGAGTCTGACTTGTTTAATGACTTGGCAAGGATCCAAGACATCGGAAATCAAAACAAAACAAAACAAAACAAAAAAGGAAAAACCCAGATCAGATCAGCATACATCCTAACAATATAATCATTCAACATCTTATCTGGTTACTTATTATAGGGTGTGCAGTGATTGAAATGGAAATAATTTACTCTGGCTACTCTCTGTTACTGTTAAATCATTTATGTGTTGTGAAAGAAATTGCAAACTGTTGAGACACAAAGATCCCCTAACTGCATTCTCCCAAGAAGTTCTCTACCACCCTCCTCTGTTCTATTTCATATTTTAAACATTTTCTTAGAATGTGAACTTTATTATCTACGTTTAAATTCAGCAAGCCTTACTTGTCTAGATAGATCACCATCAAAAAATACAGTAATGTGAAATAAAGCTACTTCTGACATTTTTATGGTATATGATATATGATATTATATGATGTATTAAGCTCTCTGTAATAATTTTTATTTTTTGAAATAGCTGATTCTTTGAAGACTGTTTAATATAGAGTTCCACAGATTTTAGTGATATCTATATGTTTCAGTTTTGTTTTAATTGAGGTTTGTGCTTTTTTGTTCTCATCAACTGTGAAGCAAACAGGAGCTTATCAAATCCTATTGGGTGACAAATCATAGGCCAAGGAAAAATTGGTTCTCAACTTATGCCCAAAGACAAATGAGATTTAATCCCTGCCTTCAAGAAGCATATGGTTTAATAAGGAGAGAAAAGGTACACACTAAACTGTAAAATGTTATAAACTTAATAAAAGGTAATAATGCATCATACAAGTTAGAGTAGGTAATAATATTGTTATTATTACTTAGAGCAGCTGCTTTTATGAACTATGCACTTAGCACTATTTTTATACTTGTATATTTTAAGTGATTTTGAGGTATAATACACTGTACACATGAAGAAAAGAAGCCCAGATAAATTAGTAAGATGGGAAAGATTTACAGATAGTAGGTGGTAGACTTAGATTCCATAAACAAGATAATGAAATGTTGAAACGGCAACATAATACTGAAAAGATTTAATCAGGGAGATTTAAATATGGAGTCCCACTAATGGAATATTGAAACTCTCCTTAGAACATTTACAGACTGACCAGAATGGTGATAATGGAGATATTAAGGAGTAAAGGATAGAGAAGGGCAAGATTTCTATGAGATTTTTAGAAGGAAAGAAAAAAATAGGACTTGATGACTAATTTGATAGGATATGGGAAAAGTAAAGATGACTGTAGTGTTTTACACACTAATGAGTAGAATGGTGAAGCAGTGTAGGGTGATCTTAACAGGTTCATCATCTCTGGGCACTGAGAGTGCACTGCAAACATTTCTCTGTTCTTGGTTCTCATCACACTGTCTCTGTAACCAGCCGTTTATGGATCTCTCTCCCATTAAGTCTGAGCTCCTACGCCTCATTATTTATATATGCCCAGCAGGCAGGACAATAGTCAAGTCTTCCACGAATATCCCTTTGGAATAAACTTTAAAGATATTAACACAGAAGTGCTCAACAAATAACCACATATGACTCTTGATAGGAAACTGGAAATGGGCAATGGACATTTTACTACCAGTTTGTAGAAGTAGATTTTGATTATCAGAAAGAAACAACTCAGCCATAAAGAACGAGAAATTAGAGTCATTCGTAGGAAAATGGATGCATATTGAGGATATACTTGTAAGTGAAATAAAAAAGTCACACGTGTAAATACTGAATAGTTTCTCTGGTATGAAAAACTGTAATTATAAATAAGATCCTAATGGTATAATTGACAATGCAAAATAGGAAGAAAAAGGCTAAAGGTGTAGGGGAAGTGGAAAGGGGAGGGGAGAGGAAATAAGGGAAAGAAAAAATATGAGAAAATGAAAAAAATGGAAAGAAAGTCTTTGTAAATTAGGAAGGGAGGAGGGGGTGAAGGGAGAGCAGGGGTATGGGGAAAAAATGAGAACCAAGACCTGTCATGTAAAGTACAAGATCCCAATGATGAATGTAACTGTACTGTATACCTAATATGTACCAATAAACTCAATGAGAAAAAAAATAAGAAACAATATTTGAAATCCTGAGAGCAGGCTAATATTTTGAGAGAAAATAATGAAAGAGACAAAATTGAGAAGTGAGGCTTAAAGAAAACAATGAAGGCCAAAAGTAAGAAATCTTTAGAAACAGAATTGAAAGAGAGATCTATTTAAAGGAATGACTGATCAATAATATCAAATGCTAAATATTGAAGGAGTTTCTAATGGCTTGCAAGGATTAAGAGGGAAATTTATGTCTTTTATTACTCATTTTATAACTGTAAAATATATTTGAGATGGTACAGGTGCAATAGTAATTAGAAGATTTATTTGGCATTAGCTTTGATTTCCTTTTAATAAATTGTGTATATTCCTCAAGGGACAATAAAAAAATTTCCACAACTAATCAGCTTAGATGAAAATAATATATTAAAATGAGTTATTTATAAGCTATCCCATTTAAATCACTCCAGTGTGGAATACAAATAAACAAACAAAATTTACCATTTCAACATTCATGCTAACTATGGTGTTAGATCTTTTCCATTAAAGATCGCTGTTCCTAATCTCTCAGCATTTCTTCCTTTAGACAAAAGATTTTGGATGGATCCTGAAGTCATCTGGGAGAAATTTGGGAGAGTGCCTATTTTGCTGTCTTTTATTTGCATTTGAAATATTTAATATCCAAACATCCTTAATGTATTGAATTATGAAAACTGATTCCAAACATCCTTACATATATTATTTCATAAATACAATTTCTTTGTTGCTGTTCTTTTTAGGATATGTGCTGCCGAAGTGAGCACAAGTTGCTGTTCTTTTTAAACAATCGCAAAAGACCTCCTTAGAGAACTTTGAACTCAGACCATTAAAGAGAAAGAATAACTGAAGTCATTAGCATTATAAGTACATTATTCTTATAATGTATCATAAGAATAAACAATAGAGGGCTTTATTAGGTTAAAATATGCCATATCTACCCAGTTGTTTTATAACATAATTGATGCATTATAAGAAGTGCTCTCTTTCCCTGCATTCTGGAGTGCACATTTCTGCTCAAACTCAGAACAGTAACGCTAGAATGATTGTCTTTCAATGTTTCAACATTTAAACTAGGATAACATCTTTATGCCTAAAAGTGGAAGTTTATAAAACTTAGAAGACAGAATAAAATCTAGATTTTATATATAGGCAAAGAAATAATTAATGATATGAAGGGCAATAGAAAAAAATGCCAGAAAGACAAGGAAACAACATACTAAAAGCAGTTATGATATATGGGATATATTGTGAGGCTTCAAAGCACATTTAAAAGTAAATTTACAAGAAACAAATAGAAGGAATAGAAAAATATATATTTAGAAAGGTGATAATCCACAAATATTCAAAAAGCCAGAATCTTCACTTTTAAATCACACCTTGAGTAGTGGAACAGGGTAAATAAATGTGAAGTCATATCAAGTCATATTATAATACATCTGCAGAGCTTAAAGGATAAAGAAGAATCTTAAAAAGCAACCACAAAACATATGTAGATTACCTAGAAAAAAGGACAATTTATATTTTTAGTAATCTTCTCAACAGAAACAATAACTGCTAGAATATAATGGTGTTTGTGAGATACTATAATTGTCAATTTAGAATTTTATACTCAGCTATACCAACATTCAAGAAGAGCAAAACTACAAGTCTTCACTATAAAACCAGGAAAGGTTTAAAACACATAAGAAAAAAAAGTTAAAGAGGGAAGCCTGGAATGTAAGATACTACAGCAAGGATAAAAATTGATGAGTATGTTGTTAATCACCAAATGCAGAGGCTTAGTGACTTATTTTAAAGATGACTAATCCAAAAGTAAGAGGAAGATAACAGGATGGGGGATGAGTATGTACCTCAGTTGTAGAGCACTTGCTAGCATGTGTTTATTTTCTATATTTTAATAATGAAAATGCTTTCAAGAAACACACGTCAAGTCTATAAATAATCACAAAGATTTATATTTATGTGTATATACTATATATGAAGTTCCATCATTCCCTGGAAGGTGCAGTGATTGAATCTGCAAAAACAAACTCATATTACACAGATTAACAAGATAGAAGGCATACAAACTTATCACTGTGCATGTGTATATGGGAACCATATAAAATATGGAACTCAGAGAAACCTAGGTGATTGAGGCTTAATTATTGACTTCATATTGAAGAGGAAGGTGTGGGACTATAGGCAGTTGTAGAGAAAAAGTTATTTTTAGAGGAGAGAAGGAGCCTGAATGAAAAACCATGCCCTGGGACAAAGAATCTCTGGGCTCTAGGTATGGTGTTTGGGTTTCAGTCTCTTCTTCTGTAATGTGAGTTTACTCCTTTTGTGTTAATCAAACCTTAGTAAGAATATCTGAAAGCAGTTATGTCCCTCTTAGATCCAATATTTCAGTAGATAAGCAAATTTCAGAGAATGCCCTTCGCTGCTTTTGCTGCTCTCCAGATGCTCTTATTTTGAAGAAGGCATACTTGGAGGTATTATTTCCTGAGTCTCAAGACATGTGTGTACAGATATGTACGTATTATGTACACGTGTTGTCTACATACTGCTGTGTATACATAGTTGTGGGTTGATATGAGAGGGGAAGGACCTGGCTGAACAAGGACTGCAGTTAAGCAAAATAAGAAATTTTATGCTGGGTAAATAAATAACTTTTTCTACATACTTAAATGGAATAAAAAATAGTCTGGAAACAAAATAAAACAAAAGAATACTCTGGAAGGAAAAGAGTCCATGTTTTTAGACAACAAGGAATATCTTTGTATCACCTCTGTTGGAAAAATATTCATGAAATGGAGAATGGGTTTTATAGGTAAAGATTCTGGTTTTCTACATATTTAAATAAAGGAGTATAAGAATTAAATAAAAGAGGTACCAAAAGAGATGCCTACTTCCCAGCACGCTTGGGAGAGTAAGGCAAGAAGATATTCAGTTTGAGCCCAAATTGTGCAATTTAGGAGTACTCTGTTTCAAAATAATAAATTTAGAAAGGGCTCAGTGCAAAGACCCTGGATTCAATACTGAATAGTTTCTCTGGTGTGAAAAACTATACTGGTACACAAGATCCTAATGAGGTAATTAACGATGTGAAATAGGAAGTAAAGGGCTAAAGGTGTAGGGAAAGTGGGAGGGGTAGGGGAAAGGTAATAAGGGAAAAGAAAAAATATGAGAAAATAAAAAAATAGAAATGAAGTGTTTGTACGTGGGGAGGGGAGGAGGCGGTGAAGGGAGGGCAGGGACAAGGGGAAAAAATGAGAACCAAGACCTGGCATGTAAAGGTACAAGATCCCAGTAATGAATGTAACTATACTGTATACCTAGAATGTACCAATAAACTCAATAAAAAGAAAAAAAAGGAAGTGGGGGGATGCCTAGTTAGCATAATATCATCCTGGTCATATTCATCAAACTCATAATTTCTTCAAGTTTAACCCCTTCCTTTCATTCTCTTTGTTGTTTTCCTTTGATCACATTTCTCTATACTTTTAGGACAAGAGCTAGCCCTGTAGAAAAGAAAAGGCTGAGGTGAAATTAGAAGGTTTATTCAAAGTTTTTCTAGACAGCATGAGCAATCAGCAAACACTGACCTGGACAGAATGAAATGCCATTCAAATGGAAACAGCCACAACTTGCAGTTTTCCCCAACAAAGAGCATGATTCTAAAGCTTACTCTCCCTCATCTCTTCACACATACTTTCCCCAACTTTGAATGTGAATGAAATTTCGGTTGATGGCTGAAGAGTTGGGTTTGTGAGACACTCAGGCTGCATAGGGAAGAGTCACACAACATTGCTTCCTGCTTGCTGCACAGGATGCAAGTCATTATTTTTCATTGACAGTATCCAGAGACCATTTGTAGAGGTTCTGCTCACTCTGAGTCTTTATTTTTCTTTTTTGGGGTTTTCAGTCCTTAGAAATTGGCTCATACTTCAGCCTGTGGACACTTTCTAATGTGTCATTTTAAACCACTATGGGAGAAACAAAATGTGCTTCTGACTTTGGAAAAGAGGTCACAAAAGAAAGGGCATGTGTCAGAAGGACTTTTACATCTAGATTAAAAAAAAAAACAAACCCGTTTCTTTCCCAACAGGCTAGTATGTTGTGTCATATTCTCAGTGCAGTGGATTTATTAATTATGACTCATGGGTAGGTATTTTGTTAATTAAAATTCTGAAATGTGATGAATTAATCTGAATTCATTATATTGCTTCTATAATTGATGATTTTTAAAAAGCTCCCCAAATTTTATAGTCGCCCATTGGAAATGCAATATTATAGATTTCAGATTATTTTAATAATAAACCCAATAATTCTTTCTTCAGGGCTAAATAAGAGGAATAAATCCATATCCTTCCTCTTGGGCTGTAATGCCCAAATGTTCATCTAAACAAAAATATTCTTAGACTTAAATTAGTGAGGGTGAAAAAGGTTCAATCCGTGGATCTGGAGACCTGTGGGTGTAGAAACAGTGATAACCAGGAAGCCATCCCCTAGGAGAGATGAGCAATAAGACAATTGTTCCTTGGAGGCTAGGGATGAGAAACAGAAGCCAAATTTAATTGCTGGCTAAGGTTGTAACTTGCCACAGCCAGAATGGGGGCTGTAAGAAGATCTGTTGCCACCTGGATTTTTGAAAGAGAGAGAGGGTGGGTGGAAAGAAAGAGGCTCAGTCTTAAAAAATAAGTTAATCTTAGTGCCTTATATGATGACATCCCAGTATCACTTGATACAAAGATCTTCAAACTCAAATTTAAGTCTTGGTTTTGGAGTTGGAGTCCTGAGGGGCTACCTAAAGTTAGCTGCAGACAAATTATACAGAAAGAAAGGTGGAATAAGAGAAAAGAAAAAGCTTTTAAAAACTCCCCCTTGCCAGGCATGGTGGTGCATTCCTATAATACCAGCATCATGGGAGGCTAAGGCAGGAGGATTCTGAGTTCAAGCCCCACTTGGCCAATATGAGGAGATCTTATCTCAAAATTTAAAAAGAAAAAAATGTAAAACAGGCTGGGAGTGTAACACAGTGTAAATGCCCTGGGTTACATCCCCAGGAGAGTACAAAACAAATTGTGTAAATTCCCCCTAAAGAGACTTTGCAAACAAAAATTCCCAAACATAAATCTATGCTAAGAAAAACAGAAATAAAATTTTAATCAAAACATTAATTAATTTTAGATGACACTGATTTAATAACCTAGTTGGACAAAGATTTTAAAACAACACTACATATCCACTATAATTGCAAGGAGAGAGAAAAGACACCAAATGTTTGCAAGGGCTAGTGACTGCTGATAGAAGTTTAAATGAGTCCAACCCCTTCAGAAAACCATTTGGCACTATTTATAAAAGCTGAGTATTTACATACCCTATAACCTTATAATTCCACTTCTGGGAATATACCTAACCAAAATGAGTATATAGCTATATCAATAGCATTTTCAAGAAAGGTCAAAGTTTCACTCCCCATAAGAACCTAAAACAGGAAAAAACACAAATGTCCAACAACAGTAGGATAGATTTTTTAAAATATGATATATATACACAATGGAATAGTGAACCCTAATGAGAAAATACTAACTACAGCTTTATGTAACAAGACTAAATCTCATAAGCATAATATGGAGTAAAAGACATCTTACAGACAACATGAAAAAAGAAACAATATCTGTTATATGAGTAAAAATCTCAAAAGATAAAGAGAAAAAGCCAGAGATTTAGCTCAGTGGTTCCGCCACCTGCCTCACAAGCACAAGGTCCTGAGTTCTATACCTGGTACCAAAAAAAAAAAAAAAAGATAAGGAGAGGGGAGAGAATTTTCCAAAAGAAATGTAATTGTTCTTGACACATAAAGATAATTTTCCTCACCAAATTTTCATAGATTCCTGCACAATATAGTAAGTGATGTTACAGATAACAGTGGGCCATATGATAAAATCTCCTAGTTTGCTGATGGCCTGTCAAAAAGCAAATTTCAGAAAAAGAATAATTTTTATGGAGTGTCAAAACAAGAATGTGAGATTATGGTAATGACAAAGTCTATAGTCTTAAAAAATTTGAAGTTTTTGCCACAAATTAAAATTAGACCCTTATCTTTTGCCATGCACTAAATTAAAATCCAAATGGATTAAAGATCTAAATATTAAAACAGAAACATTAAACTTGCTGGAAGGTAAGTTAGGCAGAACTCTGGAAGACATTGGTATAGGAAAAGACTTTATGAACAAATCCTCAGTAGCATGGAAACTATCAGATAGAATCAACAACTGGGATCTCATCTTACTAAAAAGCTTCTGTACTTCAAAAGAAACCATCAGCAGAACTAAGAGACAATCTACAATGTAGGAAAAAGTTTTTACCAGCTGTTCCTCAGACAAAGGACTATTATCAAGGATATATAAAGAACTCAAAACAATCAGTCCCCCCAAATATAAAGACCCGATTCAAAAATGGGCATCTGAAATGAACAGACA